>NC_134486.1:135134388-135421297 GCF_040206685.1 Ascaphus truei | reverse complement strand
AGAGAGAGAGAGAGAGAGAGAGAGAGAGAGAGAGAGAGAGAGACAAAGACAGAGACAGAGACAGAGACAGAGAGACAGAGAGAGAGAGAGGGAGACAGAGACACAGTGAGAGAGAGAGACACACAGAGAGAGAGAGAGAGAGAGAGAGAGAGAGAGAGAGAGAGAGAGAGAGAGAGAGAGAGAGAGAGAGAGAGAGAGAGAGAGAGAGAGAGAGAGAGAGGGTGACACAGGGAGAGGGTGACACAGGGAGAGGGTGAGAGGGTGACACACTCACAGACACACACTCACAGACACACACTCACAAACACAAACACGCACACACACACAAACACTCACACACACACTCACAGACTCACTCACACACACTCACAGACTCTCTCACACACACTCACAGACTCACTCACACACACAAACACTCACTCACACATACACTCATAGACTCACAAACACAAACACAAACACACAAACACACAGAGACACACACAGACACTCAGAGACACACACAGACACTCACAGACACAGACACACACACACACACACACACACACACCGAGTAGTTTCGTAGAATTAACTACTTCTTCTATGTGAGGTATTTAAGACCTCTGGGTAATGGCCTAATTATTCCCTGAAGAAGTAGTTAATTCTACGAAACTAGTTGGATGTAACATTCTATTGCCTTCTATCTGCTTACATTGGCCTTTGTCTATGTATTGGCCTGTCCTGTTTTTATTTCATCCTGTGTGCTGTTTTGGACACTTGTGAGAGACTTTGTAAGACTGTTCAAACTTCCCTATTGAATCCACCACTGCTGTGTAGACAGTGACGTCATTACACAGCGTCCCGAGACGGAGCGGCATCGTGGCACGCTGAGGGCACCCCAGCAAGCTGCGTTTTAACCTCTGTGCAGAGGATACACCTGCCGAGGTACAGGAGCAGCTTCCTATCGACCAGGAAGCAGGAGCGATTTCACCGAGCCCCAGTACCAGCTGCTGAACCTGGCTGCATGAAGGGAAATCCCCTTGGGAGTGAAAAGACTGACGTCCTGCCCCAGAATCAACTGAGCTGCAGCAGCAGAGGGAAGCAAGCACCTGAATCTACAGCTAACAGCGCCGAGTGGTAAACAGTGTGATACACACTACATGCCTTTTACCAACTTTTTTCATGTACGCAGATATATTACCCCCTTTTTAATTCTATAATATATTGTTGAATTTTCTTCACTATTTGGCGTTGTGCGCTGTTTTCTTTTGTTTCCATTTGCTTCCCTTCTTCCCTGCTCCTATTACCCTGCCCACGCAGGTGCCAAAGGAGCGTGGGACAGAGGGGAAGCGCCTACCTTGTACTCCAGCCCTGGGCAGCAGCCGCGGGAACCCCCCAGCCTACATCCCACCCTCGGCAGCAAGCGGGGATCGGGTGCAAAGGGGGGGGGGGCGCTGACCCAGAGCCTCACGTCAGGCCAATCAGGGAGGGAAATTATTTATTTATTTAAAAAAATAAAATAAAAATTTGGCGCGAGCAGGGGAATTCAAAGAGCTGCAGCACTGCTCGCCAGCGGCCTAAATCCACTCGCCACGGGCGTGTGGTTATCATTAATTGTCGAACACTGATTATAACTATATACAAATATATTCAAGGACAATAAAGGAAGAATTCAAAAGAACTACAGCATTCATCCCAAGGGATGTACAAAGGACACAGGGTTACTTAAGGTTTTTAAAGAGATCTCACCAGCAAAAAATGAAAGGTTTCTTTACAGTAAGGGCAGTTAAAATGTGAATTCATAACCCATGGAGACTTGCAGATAAAATAGACATCTTCAAGAAAAGGTTGGACATCTTTTTAGAAAGAAAAGGTATAAAGGAATATACCATTATAGTTTTGCATGATGACGCTTCGTCAAGGCACATCATCACACGAAATGTGCGCGTCGGCCACATTCTCATGCACGTGCAAGATCTCTACTAAGAGTACATAGATTTGGCTAAACTACTGCTACACTTTTGTGTCAACCTGCCTTTTACCCTAGGCTCTAGCACTAGACAGTACGATCTCTCTGAGTGCTACTACCGTTTTTTCTGGCTCAATCCTACCCATTATTGAGATAGTCTTATGGTCACTACTAATAAGTATCTCGATACAATAAGGGATACATGGAGACAGATTTTGTTTATAACATGATCGAACATCAATGAGATCGTGGATCTTCCTCTTGACCCTACTCGATACAGACACACTATAATAGTTAGTGCATTGCATTACTCAGTACATTGTTTTTAGTTCATATAATTATATTCTGTGATCCTTCAAACACTTGTATTACGCTGGGTAATCTTGGGAGTCAAAAGTCTGTTTACTTAATTTAGGATTTAAGAGGTTACCGTACCGTCACTTTCTCCTACTCCCTCACGATTACCACCTGTGAACCTCGCTGGCAGTTCATCGTGGAACTAATTCAAGGACATTGTGTTTGTTCAGTGATCCAACCATTGGTCTATCCATGTTATATATTATTTATTGCAAGGGACCTCACATTTTACCGTCTTACCCAACAAACCATCAGTACATGTGATACTCTACTTTATCTATCATTGCTCATTATCAAGCCCGTTATTTGGGCGCAGTTATCCCTTAAGCAAGGAATTGAAAAATATTATTTACATCTGTTCCTTGGGCTCCCCACTCCACAAAGTGTACCCTCACTGGCTATTCAGCAACTAGCCTTTGAGGACATTACTAGCTAACCATGTCTTTGGTACTATCACTAGTCAGCCATTTTTTAGAGGTAACAGATGCCGGTAGATATTAGTTTTTACACTACTGTGACTAATACTCACCAGAATACGTATGACTAAAAGGAAGGTGTCCCTAGTCAACCATGTAAGTTTACCACATGTTTCCTGGAAATGTTGGCAACAGTGATCACTAATTTTTGATCCCTTTTAACTTAAATAATCGGCTGGTGACAGATATACTTGGGTCCGCACACGTATTTGCACTGGATCCAGAGTCCATCCACAGGAACTCTCACTAGGATCACAGTTGCATCAGAGTTGTTTTAATACCCAATATTTTATTATCTTTGTTGACATTAACATTTTTATTTTAACTTATCCACCATTGCTTATCAGACAAGGGCCTGCACTAGGTTTCTTTCCTCATTTTGTCTTGATACCTACCTCACATAGAGGAGCACCACTGACTTTATACACTCACTAGCTGCAGTGGGGTACCTGCTTAGTGTACTCAAAATCCTTAAAATAGAAAGAATCACAGCATTCCTGCAAAAAAAATCATGTACCATACAGTACATGTATCATACTGTACTGTATAATAAACCCCGAAAATAAAAAGTATGCATTTATTCTGTACATGTATTACAGTATGTGTGTTCTAATAATAATACTAATGCCGATAATGGGTTTTAATACTGTTTTGATGTACTGTAATGCGCATGCCTACAGTATACTGTACAGTACAGTACTGTACAGTATGCCTCATGGAACTGTATAGTACAGTACACTACATTTTTACTGGTGGGTGACGTAAGTAAGAAAACATTAATTGTGTCCAGTAAGTAAAAACATACAGGTATACTGTTTTTAAAACAAGCAGCATTTTTTTTTTATTGGATGGTGCAGTAAGTAAAAAAACATTAATGGTGTCCAGTAAGTAAAAACATTGACAGTATGAATACAATCTACAACAATCAACATTATTTTTATTGGTGGAGTACTGTAAGTAAAAAAACATTTCTGGTGTACTGTAAGCAAAAACATATTAGAATACAATTTAAAACAATGAACAAGTCAGAAATGAATCAACATTTTAACAGACGACCAATCACGCAGCAAATTCGAACCCCAGCAGATTGTCCTTCCAGGGCCGATGCCTTGTATGCCGCAAAATGCCATTAATGGAGTCTTGAACGATTTTCATTAAAGGATTGGTAATTGTAAAATAGCGCCACAATTCCTCCACAATAGTCTTTCTTAAATTTTCAGGAAGAGCATTTTTGTCGCGATTCCCTTCGTAGATTACATTGTGGGCCCACCAGCAGTACACCGGGAAGGGTACGTGGTGCTTGAAAATTAACATGGCATGCCTCTGGGGTATACCAGCACTTGAAAACATATACTTCTCCCTGAGTGGCTGGGGCAGCTCGCGCAGGATGATGTCGGGCACCGTCTCAATGCAAGCGTATGTGGGTTGGATTCTGGGAGCGGGTGTTCTTCGGGGAGTTTGTGTACTTGTGGCGGCGGGTGAGGGTATGTTGTCTGGGAGGATGCTTTCCTCCTGTCTTGGTCGCCTTGTCAGTGTTGTCTCCTGGCATGGTCTTGACGGGGTTGTCATGTCATGACATGAACACATATTCTTTTGATGGAGGGGGTGCGCTTGGTGATGGAAGGTTGAAGGTCCCATTTATCCCATCCATGCCACCCTCCTTCTCCGGCGTCCGAGATACAGGGGCATGAACTCCAAGCAAATTATGTATCCCCGCTATGTCAGCCTCTATCTTCTCCATGCGCTTATCCATCTTCTCCATCCGTTGATCCATCTTCTCAATCCGTTGATCCAAATTTAGCATGGTCTCTAAAAGAAGATCTATCTTTACCAGCATAGAGTTCCCAGGGATATCGACACTTAACCCATTCAGCATGCGGTCTAACGAGCTGGATCTTGTGCATGCGGTGCTGTGGACATCTGGGTGGATGGGTGCTGAAGAGGATGAGATGGGGGTTCCCTGGAGAGAAGTGGCAGCATCGATGAGGAGTGATGGAGAAAGTGTCCTGTGTATTTCCGGGAGAGAAGCGACAGAGTTGTCGAAGAGTGATGGAGAAGGTGTCCTGTGGATTTCCAGGAGAGAAGTGACAGAGTCGTCGAGGAGTGATGGAGAAGGTTGCCTGTGGATTTCCAGGAGAGAAGCGGCAGCGTCATCGAGGAGTGATGGAGGAGGTGTCCTCTGGGTTTCTGGGAGAGAAGCGGCAGCAGCGGCTAGGGCTGATGGAGAAGGTGACCATTTTGTTTGCTTTCAGTGTACATCCCTGAATTTCTTCTTGACATAATAAGGCTTCTTAAAAGCCTTAGCCTTTGGAGTCGTCAGAAGGTTTTCTTTATTAGCCTTTCCTTTTGGCCTTGGCTTGGAAACGGCTGCCGCCTTTCGCTTTTTCTGCACGACAGGCACGGCAGAAAAGAATTTGCTCTTGCATCCGTAGAATCGGGGTTGATCCATGGAAGCAGATGGCATAATGCAGTATCTGGACAAGGGCAATTTCAGATACAGATCATCGAGTGGGAGGCTATACAATGTGTGTCACCTTTTATGCATGGCGACGAGGTGCAGGTGTTAAAAGTGGGCATACTCTAATGTGAGTTATTAAAGTATAAATACACCATCCATTTTGTGGATTCACTGCACATTGAATACACATCGACTAAACATTGAATATACAATCTTGTGCTTGTATTTCTTTCTACACGCAGCAATGCCTGTTAAAAAGATTTCTAAGGACCTCAGCATGAGAATAAAGGAGATGTACACGAGAGGACAACGAATTGCAGATATGCAACGCTGGTTAAGTACTTCAGGCCTCGTTGTACCAGCAGCCATCATGCCCACGGTAAGACCAAAAAAATGAAGAGGACACCAACGGTAACTACCGCGTAAGTACTGAACTGAACTATAAGGTATTTTAAGTATTTAAGGTATTTAAGTATTGAACTATACTGTAAAGTATTTTGAATACTGTACTGTATGTTTTCTGTACCATGCAGTACTGCAATTGCACTTTTATTGGTTAGATGGCTTATTGTTTTTCACAGAACCATTTTCCTAGCAATTATTAGATAACTGTACTGTACAATTTTTTTTTGAGTTACACCTCCTTCCTCTATTATCATAATTGCATTCCTACATTCTTATAATCAATTCCATGTGAAAGTGAGTTGCACCTCTTTCCTTAATTGTCACTCACTTCATTATTACTGTAGCGGATCGTGTCCCCGTCACCCCAGGTCCCACGGATGCTAGCCATCCCACTCCCCTATGTCCCCAATCTCTATCCTCCTCCCTGCGCCGTTCCTCCATGGCACGGTCTGAACGCCCAGGCACACGTTCTGCACACGCGTGCGGTTCCCTCACCGAGTGTCCGCGCTCCCGATCTTTTATCTCCTATCGTGGTACACGCGCCCCTCGGCGTGCCTCCGTCATCCCAGCCCTTTCCCTACCTGGTTCCTCCGCTCCTCCTTCCCCTCTGTCTCCCGTGCCGAGCGCCTCCTCCGTGATGCTTCCCCCACGCTCTGGTACACGCTCTGGTACACGCGCGGTGCGCGCGCATAAGAAGGTTACAGAAGGCGCGCGCACCCGCTCTAGTTACCAGCCCTCCCCAGGCACTAGCTCTGCCCCCCGTCGGTTGCAGGCAATTACCCTCTTTTACCTCCCTGTCTCCTACCCTGATCTCACAGACCTATCCCTGCAATTACCCACTCAAACCTCTGCTCCTCCCTTCACCCCTATTGGCCCTTCTTCCCATATAACCTCACTCTGTCCTCTCAGTCCTTGCTCTGCATAGCTTTCCTGTAGCTCCTGTGTGTGCAGTGTCTATGCCTAGCTCCCTTGTGTGTTTCAGCTCTGGTTCCTGTCCCTGCCCATGTTTGGATTCCTTTGGTTTGAACTTGAACTCTGCTTTGGACTTGACTACGCTGCCTTCTCCTGCCCTTGAACACTGGCTTTCGGACATCACTACGCTGCTCTCTCCAACCCCTGAACTCTGGCTCTTGGACATTACCTTCCGACCTCTGGCACCCCGGATTCAGCAAGTATAACGTTAACCCTTACTCACCAGGCCCGGCAATGCAATGACCACAATCCGGGCATGCCCTCACTGCTGTGGGTGCATGTTATACCCTTACCCACCTCAGTACTGAGGACTGGCCAGGTCTGCGGGCATACACGCATTACAATTACTCATTATGACTCACGCACTCTGTTACACTGTATATATATATTGTTATCGCTGTATATTTATATAACTCTATTCTATATCTAACTATTATTATTGTTATTGCTGTATATTTATATAACTATTATATTACAGTATTATATATATATATATATATATATATATATATATATAGCTATACTGTAGGCCTGAGCATATATAATGTACTGTACTTGTGGGCTACTGTAACGTACTGTTGTTTCCTGTAGGGAGACAACTCTTCTGGTTGACCAAATAAGTGAAGAGAATGATGGGAAGAGTGCCTTAAGGGTCAAAGACACTCTGCATAAATATCACAATCTAACCGTATCAGAAACCAGCATCAAGAAGATGAGACGCAGAATTGGATGGAAATATGGACGTGTGAGTTTAGTACTGGACAGTACAGGAGGTAAAAGTGTGGTTTAATAAACTGTACTGTGCCTATAAAATTATTCCTTGTCATTACAGAGCATACCCTATGATAAGGGATGTCAACAAGATCAAGAGAGTGGTCCAGGCACAGACATGGATTGACAGTGGCAAAACTTTTCAGGATTGCATCTTTACTGACGAGTCTACTGTATCGCTGGAGAGATTTGCCACCTTTGCATTCCACAAAAAAGGACGCATATCTAAAAAACCGCGTCTACAACACCCATTGAAGATGCATGTGTGGGGTGCCATCTCTAGGCGTGGACCAGGATGCATCGTCATCTTTGATGGTACAGTATAATAATGCACAAAGTCACATGCTGTTGCCCTATGCACTGTACTGTACTACTGTAGTGTGCATTATTTTGAGCACTTCTCTTTTCTTGATACAGGAATCATGAATAAAGCTTTTTTCCAAGAGCAAATAGTGCCTGAGATTGTGGAATACATCACACGTGAGTTCCCAGATGGTCACCGTTTCTACCAGGACAACGATCCGAAGCACAACGCGTCAACTGCGCATATTCTTGCATGTGGTATCAACTGGGTGAAGACACCAGCGGAGTAAGTACGGTAACCGTGTCTCATTTTTTCCCACTATTTACTGTGTATTTCTTTAACTAATTCTCCTTTTTTCCCCCTCCATGACAGATCGCTAGACTTCAATCCTATCGAAATGGTCTGGCACCAGCTGAAGGATCATACCCGAAAAGTGGTGAAACCCTCAAAAAAGGATGAGTTGGCAAATGGCATAATGAGTTTTTGGAACAATGTACTCACCGTGGAATGATGTAATAAATATATTGACCATATTGCGACTGTGTTGCCCATTGTGATAGAGCGTAATAGGCATGCATCAGGAAGGTAGTATGGTACAGTACTGTACTGTAGTATGGTAAGTACAGGCACACCAAGTACAGTATGATACAGTTAAGTATGGCACAGATTGTTTTACAGTATACAGCATGCACTTTACTGCACTCATTTTTTTTATTTTTAGAGAGAGCGGCAATACCAATCTTGTTACAAAGTATTTTACAGTACAGTAGTTATACAGTAGTTCCAGTATACTGTAGTTTGACAGCAGTAACTGCATAGTCCAATATGGATTAGTTATACTGTACACAATGCCATTATATGCACTTAACTGCACTAATTTTTTCTTTCCTTTTCAGAGAGAGCTGGCTGCACTATAAAAAGATGGGTGGGGGGAGGGGGAGTATCATGTGTAAATTGTGTGAACTGTTTGTATAGTGTATCTACAATCATGATTTACACAAACCCCCCCTCTCTCAGTGAACTACAGAATGCAATGTGGCCATGACGAACAAGAGAAAGACTAAAAATTTGTATTACTGTTTTTATTACTATAAATGTGCATTATTCATGATTATTTGTATTTTTCATTCTTCCATGATTATGCACCGGCCCTCAATTTTCAACTGACAGAAGAACTACAGTAACTACTGTACGTGTACAAAGAAGATAAACCCTGAATTTTGTATTATTCATGATTATTTGTATTTTTTATTCCTGATAAAATAAAATAAATATTTCATTACATTCACGATAATCATAGTAATTAAAACAGCCAGCCCCGCCCCCTAAGAATATTTTTTAAATCTCTTTTTTTTTCTTTGAACTTTAAATTCACTTTGAATGTGTGTGTGTAAGGGGGGGATTCTTAAAGAAGGCTTTGGGTTTGTGTGTGAAGTGCTTAGGGGGTGTGCTACACTACTTCCTGTAGTTGCCAAGAAGGGCTTGTCAGATTAACATATAAAATTCGGGAGGGTGTGGATACACATTTCTATTCATTGGCTAATCAGATTAACATATTCAATTCGAGAAGGGCTTATCACAAGTGCGCATACGTTACCGTAAACAAAGCCTCAAAGGGTTGGGGGGGGGGGTGGATGGATGAGTCATCATAATGGTTTAGCTGTACTGTAGTTCAAAGAAATATTTTCAACAGGTCATCATAATGTTTTGATCCCCACATCCCCAAATCAATAAAAATCACATAAAGCATGTGAATGACTAGTGTCGCATTAAAAAGCTACAGTACCGATTGAATATCAGAATACCAAGAATTTTTTTTGCAGGCACATCTGGAAACAAAACAAAACAAAAAAAAATTCAGACTTGAAATTCCAAATGAATGTGAAGTTATAGACGCATGCGCATCAATAATCAACTAGGTCCTTTCACAAAGAGGATTACACGCAGGCGCAGAGATGTGACACCAGACTCGGCTCGGGACGATTAAAGCACAAAGCCAACCTTTTGAAAATGAATGGTTTGTGAGAGGTGTCGATAAGAAGTTGAAATCCTTCAGCCTTGTGCGTGTGTGCGGGGGGGAGGGGGGTAAAGCTGCATGAAGGAGTAGCTGTACTGTAGTTCAAAGAAATATTTTCAACAGGTTATCATAATTTTTTGATCCCCACACCCCCAAATCAATAAAAATGACATAAAGCATGTGAATGACTAGTGTCGGATTAAAAAGCTACAGTACCGATTGAATATCAGAATACCAAGAATTTTTATGCAGGCACATGTCTAAAAACGAAACAAAAAAACAACAAAAAAAAAACCTTGAACTTCCAAATGAATGTGAAGTTATACACGCATGCGCTGAAATGTGACACCAGGCTCTGTACGTTATACACGCAGGAATGTGATGACAGGTTTGGGATGATTGAAGCCAGAAAGCCATCTGTCTTTCACAAAGCCATCTGGTTGGGAGAGGTGTACTGTACTGTAGATAAGAAGTTGAAATAGTACTTTAGACTTGTGTGTGTGAGGGGGCGAGAGGGAGGGAGAGCGCTGTACTGTATGCGCCGAAATGTGATACTGTAACAAGCCTATGCGTTTCAACAATGTTCAAATGAGACATACAGTACTGTACAGTACACGCATAATATAAAAACAGTATGAAAAGAAGATAAAGTACTGATTACAAAAAAAATATAGTACAGTAGCGACATCTTTTATTCGAGTAAATGCCGGCGGCATGCCGGGATCTACCCCAGCTGCCGCCAGTCAGAAACGCGCGCCGCCGCGTTTCCCCCACGCACCCCCCCTCCACATCGCGCGCAATTACCCCCCCAAAGACACCCCGAACCCGGCTTCTACTCTGCCCCTCTGCTTCCCCGCACCCCCGCTTACCTAGATTTGAACTCCAGGGGTGTCGGGGAAGCCTGGGGAAGCCGGGGAAGACGGGGAAGCCGGGCGCGCTTGTGACCGTGACGTCACAGTGCGCCGCCACGCGCCGCGGCTACCCGCTTCCCAGCCTCATTCAGCCAGCGGCATTTGCTCGAATAAGAGCTGCCGCTGCTGTACATATAGAAATGTGTTAATTTTATATTCGAAGAAGATGCAACGTTATATTTTTGTAATACTGTATACTGTAAATCTTCCATTTTACAAACACTGCGCGCACACAGACTTGCAAAAAATGTACGGCTGAACTGTAGGTTGAATGGCTATTAGACTTTTAAGACAACAGCTCGTGAACGCCCACCTGTGTTTTTAGACGGTATTGCAGTATAGCTGACAGCGCTAAAAATCCGAGCGCTAACATACCGGAAACCGCTCCAGAAAAAAAGAAAATATACCTCATCTGCCCGCGGTTATCAGAGCGCCGCGGATCTGGCCGCATTAGGATGAAGGCGGCCGCAGCTGTACTTGATCTTAATACAGCAGAGACTGTGACTATTCTAACACACCAGTGGCAATCGCCAAAAAGACCCAGTTACACCCAGGTACATGCTGGATACATGCCTTAAACTTGCCTTAAACTAGACCCAGCATTTCTGCATTGATTAATGGCTCATCAGATTAAAAGTGGGGGTACCTGGTGGTTCCATTCAAACTGAATGGGACTGCCAGGGACCCCTGATGTGTTAATCCTATGGGTCATTAGTCAATGCAGAAATGCCTTAAACTTGCCTTAAACTAGCCAGGTTACACCCAGCACATACCCAGAATGTAACCGGGCTAGTTTAAGGCAAGCTTTAGAATACTCGTGGTCTCGTCTGTATGTGTGGACCTAAATATTCCCTCAGATAAATTCTGGATGGCGATCAATTAGATCATAGGGACCAGTTAAAAAGACAAAAATTATAAACTAAACTTTATTACATCCAATTATATAATCAAATGAAGTATATACAATAGAAAGTTCATTTAAAATCCTCAAGGTTATAAAAGAAATATGGAGTGCACACATTGGGGTACTTTGGATCTTTGGATCAATCTCTTGTACTATATAAATATTGGCAAGCTTTATGATGTTAAGCTAGTCTTAAAAGACAAATAGCATATTATACAATGGCTGTTGACACTATGCATTGTACTGTCTCCTTACACCCTCTTTCCATTTGTATCCCAAAAACCCTACTAAAAATACAGCTGTACGAAAAAGATATAATATATAATCAACACTTTTTGAAATGGCTATGATTGGTATGTTATTATAGGTGTATAAGGAAAAAGAAATAACACTGATGTAAAATCTACTTTAAATGTATATGAATATGCAATTCATTACATTCATCTCACAGTCAATTCCAAGTATGTGAGTATTATGTCTAGAAAGTAGTCCTGTTTAAATTGACGCTGAAACCACAATGCATATTTATAAAACACAAAAGATTGCGCTTAACGTCAAGGTTTTATGCCTTTGTATGTGGAAATAATGTCCTTGTAAAAAGGTTCAAAATGCAACTCTGACAACTGTGATTGTCTTTCAACAAAAGAGTTGAAAGCCAGCAATTGAAATAATTTTAGCAATAAGAGAACAATGGCACTGCCTTTGTGTAAGAAAATTATTATGATAGCTTCTAAAAGTACAGATTAAAAAAAACACGCTATTTGTTTTTGTGTAAAGTAATATTTCAAATGGTACTTTATAACAATCTCATAAAATGTACTGAGAGTTTACAACATGTTGGATATTGTGGTTAGGAGAAAGCACTCTTGTGAAAAGAATGCGCAATCAATATGCATTAATTATCCTCTCCTTTTAGCAGAACCATAAAGGCCATCAAGATTTTTGAAGTCAGTTTAGAAAATGCAGCAATTTTGATATTGACTATGTTGCTACCAGAAATGCATTGCAAGAAATTGTACTTTAAAAATGATTGCAAACTTTATTTCAGTGCAGAAAAAAACTAAGTTAAACTCTTATTGTGTGCACAAGCACCATATAACTATATTATATAGAAATGTGAGTTTTAAAAGTGCTGTACCAATTAGTAGTAGACTGAACTAATTACAGTGATATGCTTAGTTCTGCAGGTTAAAATATTATTTCTTTATAAAAAAAATCAGATTTCCATATCAGATTTATTTTAAATTAATTTGCCTGACAATATTAGATTTTGAGGCGTACTCCAGAAGTGACGCCTCTTCCGTAATTGATACTGTATTACAATTCTGAACAGAGGAAGGAATGGGACGGTATGCTTCTGGCAATGCTCCTGGACCTTGGGTGGTTATACTGCTTGTTGTATCCAGCGTTTGTTAGTGCAGTACCTTCACTTTGTATGTATTTATCTAGTAAGAGCCTATTTTCACTATGTTTTGTTTTCTCTTATCTCTTTGAGTGGAGAACTGTTTGCTTTATGGATTATCTGCTGACATACCATTGCTTGGTTGAAGAGGTGTTTAAACTCAGTCTGCTTGAATTACTTAAATACCACGAGTGGTAGGTTAAAAAGCCCCTTTGTTATATTTGCGCTCCGTATTCTGTGTTCGAATGTATTCAGGGCGATTGGAAAAAAATCTTATTTAATTAGAGATACACTATTCCCACTGGTTACACTCTTTCTAATCCTTTATTGTCAAAGACACACAGCTCCTGCAAACGTAAAACCCAAACTGCAACATATATATATTTGTCTCAAAAAAGGAGTGCTACTGAGATTGTGACCTCAAGCCAGACGAGACCCCGGGACTGAGGTGGAAAGGAGCAATACCACACACCTAGAAGTAAACGGGGGCACGGCCAGAGTGTGGACGTAGCGTAGGTGGTCCTGGTAACAAGAATAGATTGAGTACCGTACTTGCCAGTTCCAGGATAGAAAGGTAAAGTCCGTAAGCCAATGGTCGTGGGATGGAGAGAGCAGCGTAGTAGAGTGTCCATAAGCCTGGGTCACGGAGTGGAGAGAGCAGCATAGTAGAGTGTCCGTAAGCCGTGTCCAAGGGATATAGAAGTCTGCAGAGTAGTAATGTCCAAAGCCAAATCCTAGGGTTCCAGAGAGCAGCACAGTAGAAGTCCAAAGCCAAAGGTCGATATCCAGGGAGGTCAGTAGTATATCCAGGGACAGGAATAGGAATTGAAAGACAAAAGGGGCCAGGCAACAGCAGACAGCACCAAGGTACACAAGCTATCCAGAGCAAAGAGGAAATGGTGAGGGAAGACTAAATAGGGGGCAGGGACCTTTCAGTGGAAGGGGAGGAACAGAGGAGTGGCCCGAGGGAGGACCTGATAGGAGAGAGGTGCCTGGGCAGGTGGGACCTGTCAGAGCAAGGGGAGGAGCGGAGGAACGGCCCGGGGAAGGGCCTGATAGGAGAGAAGGGCCTTGGGGGCGGACCTGACGGAACAGGGGCAGGGAAGCATGTGATGCGCGCGCTGCATCAGAGAAGGCCGAGTCAGGCGCCCGGCACCAGCAAATTGAAGCCTGGGTCTGCGCGCTCCCGTATGGGTGACGCGTGCGACCCGGAAGTGTGGGAGAAGCTGTGGAGGCCTGGGCAGCACGGAGCAAATGTAAGGAGGTGCTGGAAGCGGGTGTACCCGCTGCGCGGATCCTTACAGTACCCCCCCCCCCTCGAGGGTCGAACTCCGGACGAACCATCCAAGGTCTGAGTGGAAATTTTTGGTGGAATCGTTTGAGTAGAGCTGGGGCGTGAAGATCCACATGCGAGACCCAAGAACAATCCTGAGGTCCGTATCCCTTCCAGTGAACCAAAAATTCGAGCTTGCCCCTGGAGATGCGAGAGTCAATGATGGACTGGATTTCGAATTCCTGTTGTTCTGGTAGGAGGCCGAAGAGAAGGATGAGTGAATCGTTTGCCTTGGATAAACGGTTTCAACAGTGAGACATGGAAGACGGGTGACATTTTCATAGAGGGAGGCAAGCAAAGCTGATAGGCCACAGGATTAATTTGTCTCAGAATAGAGAAGAGACCCAGAAACCTGGGAGACAGTTTAGGGGTTGGGGCCTTCAGTGTGATATTTTTAGAAGAAAGCCAGACCTTATCTCCAGGTACGAACTTATGGGCCTCCCAACGAAGCTTATCTGCTTGTCTCTTCTGTCTTAGCACGGACTGTTGTAAAACTGTTTGAATATTCCTCCATGACCCCTGTAGGGTGGATACCCTATCATCTGCTGTAGGAACTCCGGACCTACTGCACCGACACACTTTATTCGAGCAAATACCCAGTATGTACCTGGCAGATACCTGGAATGCGCCGCTCCTCACCTCTGACAAGCCCCATTGAGTTTGCCTTCCAAGCCTGGGTTCATTCCTGGCTGACGGGCGGCTGATCTGTTAAATGATAATGATTAGGATTTAATAGGCTGCAATGCTTCGCGTGTCTACCAGATGGCATAAATTCATGAATTGTAATGCAGTATATGTATATATACTGTGCAGTATTGCAGCCAGCGGGAATAAAATGCTTCAATCCCTGCCTGGAAAATACCTCAATGCACTCGGGCAGAAAACAGTCACAAACCTCAATACACCCGGGTATACCCGAATTCGTGGGACTAGCCGAGCTCGAATAAAGTGTGTCGCCAGTGTAGGAGAATGCATGGGGAGACGGGTAGGATGAAATCCGTAGTTTACAAAATTCGGTGATTTTTGAGTGAACTCGTTTTTTAGAGAGTTAATCGCAAATTCTGCACAAGGAAGTAACTCTGCCCATTTATCCTGAGAATCAGAAGAAAAACAACGCAAATACTGTTCAAGGGACTGGTTCATGCTTTCAGTCTGCCCATTCGTTTGGGGGTGGTAGCCTGAGGAAAAAAGAAGGGTAATGCCCAACCTCTGGGAAAATGCCCACCAGAATTTAGAAACAAATTGAGTACCCCGATCCGAGACAATGGACCACGGGACGCCATGAATACGGAAAATTTATTTTACAAAGATATCCGCCAAAGTACTAGAATTGGGTAGACCCTTGAGGGGAACAAAATGATCTTGCTTGGAGAATCTGTCAACAATTACAAGAATAATAGTCATACCATTAGACGGGGGAAGATCAACGATGAAGTCCATGGCAATGTGACTCCAAGGACGGTCTGGGACCGGGTGAGGTTGTAGAAGACCAGAAGGCTTTTGACGGACAGATTTATTTTGTGCGCAGACTGGGCAAGAGGAGGTAAATGCTCTAATGTCCTTAATCATATTGGGCCACCAGAAGGTTCGCCGAATCAGATCCGTAGTCTTCTTAAACCCGGGATGGCCAGCAGATCTGGAGGAGTGACCCCATTCAAGAATTTTGAGATGAAAATGTGGGGCTGCGTAAAGACGACCATCAGGTACTTCTAGCCCTTCGGGGACTTGTACTTGAGTCTCCAAAATCTTATCCAGTATGTCAAAGGAGGTGGCAGAGATAAACAATTGGGGGGACAGAATACACTCCGGGACTTCCTGTGACCTCTCCTCAGTGATAAACTGACAGAACAACGCATCTGCTTTGATATTCTTTGTCCCAGGAATATAAGAGATCATAAAGTTAAACCTTGAGAAGAACAACGCCCAATGAGCTTGACGGTGCCCAAGGCGACGAGCACCTTCAATGTAAGAAAGATTTTTGTGGTCTGTCAGGATCAGAATGTGTTTTTTGGTTCTTTCCAGAAGATGTCTCCATTCTTGTAATGCCATCTTGATGGCCAACAACTCCCTATTCCCGACGTCGTAATTTCTTTCTGCTGAAGAATTTTTTTAAAAAAAAAACCCACAGAGGTGTAGTTTATCTTCGGGGGTGATTCTTTGAGAGAGAACCGCACCGGCTCCCACGTCAAAGGCGTCAACTTTCAAGGTAAAGGGGAGGGTGGGGACGGGATGTTGCAGAATGGGAGACCAGACAAAGGCTTTTTTAAGAGACTCAAAGGCCCAGCTGGCTTCCAATGGCCAAGAGGAAGGATCTGCCCCTTTTTTGGTAAGGGCCTTAATGGGTGCTACCAAGGTGGAAAAACCAGCAATAAATTTCCTATAATAATTTGCGAAACCGAGGAAACGCTGAATCGCCTATAAAGAGTTAGGTTGTGGCCATTCGAGTACGGAATTGAGCTTCTCCGGATCCATGGTGAACCCTTGATCCGAGACAATGTATCCCAGGAAGGTAGTTGAGGATTGGTGAAAGACACACTTCTCCATCTTGGCGTAGAGCTTGTTGGCCCGTAAACAAGAGAGCACCATCTTGGTATGGAGAATGTGTTCCTTGAGGGTTTTGGATATAATAAGGATATCATCCAAGTAAATAATCACAAAATAATTCAATAGATCACGAAAAATCTCATTCATAAAGTCTTGGAAGACTGCAGGGGTATTGCACAACCCAAACGGCATCACCAGGTACTCATAGTGCCCGCTGCACGTGTTGAATGCGGTCTTCCACTCGTCTCCACTGTGTAACGCCTGTATGCCCGCAGACCTGGCCAGTCCCCAGTACTGAGGTGGGAAGGGTATTACCACGCACCCACAGCAGTGTAGGCGTGCCCGGAGTGTGGTATGGCGTTGCCGGGCCTGTAGAAAGATGGTTAGATATACTTGCAACGCCTTTGGGATTTAGAGTAAGAGTAGTGATGTCCGTGTGCCAGAGTCCAGGGATATAGAGATCGGATCGTAATGTTCGTAAGCCAGAGTCCAGGGATCACAGAAGTCAGCAAAGTCGTGTCCGTAAGCAGGGTTCAAGGGCAACAGCGAGCAGGGTAATCCAGTACAAGCAGAGGTCAAGCCAGGGAAATCCAGGGGTAAGCAGGAGCAGGAACAGAAGCTGGAAAACACTGGAGAGCCAAGCATAGGACTGCACACACAGAGGTTACAAAGAACTATGCAGAGCAATGAGGGAAAGGACAGATAGGGGTTATAAAGGAGGGAACACCAATGGGAGCTAGATGAGGAGCAGATGGTGAAGTGGGAGACAGCAGGGATAAGTGAGGAGAAGAGGAGGAGACAGGTGAGCCAGTGAGGGAGATAGCCTGCAGAGCATGAGAGGAGGAGCCAGGAGTCTGAGAGAGCCTACAAGAGAAGCATGTGCGCGCGCCCTCTGTTAGGTTAGAGTGCGCGCGCACAGGCTGCGTCACGAGGCACGCGGAGCGCCGCGTCGTGGGAGCACCTGCCGGGGGTGGAAGACAGACAGAAGGAGGTAAGGGGACTGGAGCGGGAGCCGAGGGGGGCCGAGAGCAGGAGGCACCGCAACGGGGAACGGGAGACCGAGAGGGTGCACGTGTCTTGCAGGGAGCACGTGCCGACGCCGGGATAACGTCCCGGGATAACGTCTGAGACTGCCGCAGAGGGACAGCTGCGGGCGGAGGAAGGGAGAACAGCAGGGGAAGGCAGGGAAGGAACAGAAGAGGCAGGCAGGAACGGAGCATCAGGGACACATGGAGGGTAAGGAATCCCCTGAACCGTCACACACTGCGAATGCGAATCAGGTTAAGCCCCCCGTAGATCAAGTTTAGAGAAAATCGTTGCGCCTTGCAGCCTATCAAAGAGCTCCGGAATAACAGGCAAAGGGTAGTGATTTTTTATAATAATCTTGTTTAGGCCACGGAAATCGATGCACGGGCGCAGCATCCCATCTTTCTTTTTTACAAAATTAATCCTGCTCAGGCGGTAGAAGTGGATTTACGGATGAAGCCTTTTTGAAGGTTTTCTGTGATATACTCGTACATGGCCTCCGTCTCAGGCAGAGATAATGGATATGACCTGGCTTTAGGAAAAGGAGCACCCGGAATTAAGTCAATCGGGCAGTCGAAAGGGAGATGAGGGGGAAGCTCTTCAGATTTGGCGTTACTGAAGACATCCAGGAACTCCGAATAGACGTCCGGTAGAGTGACGTCATCCGGGGGACAGGTTTCAAAGACTGTCAATACCACAGCGGACGGAGAAGACGATTCCACCTTGGAGGATCATCATTGAACGGGGAACTCGGCAGTCCAATCGGTGATGGGATTGTGTAGTTGAAGCCATGGTAAGCCCAGGATGATTTGAACCGAAGGGGAATGGATGACATCAAAAGAAATGAGTTCTAAATGTCCATAATTCATAGAAAGTTCAATAGGAAGTGTCTCCAAGGAAATAAAAGCTGGCTGCAGGGGTCGACCATCGATAGCCTCCAATCCGTCCGAAAAAGGCCTTCTCCCGGAGTGGAATGTTGTGCTGAATAGCAAAAGCCTGATTTTCGAAATTCCCTCCGGACCCAGAATCAAGGAAGGCCACAGCGGGAGTTTGGATGCTGGCATACTTAAGGAGGACAGGCATTAAGATGAGTTTGGGAAGACCCTGTGCGAGAGAGGGAAAAGAAGAAATGGTACCCAGTGAGATTACCTCATACCTCACTGGGCTCTTGCGTTTCCCGGCCTCAAGGGACAACGTGGCAGGACGTGCCAGGGGATCCACAATAGAAGCACAGGCCTTCGTTTCTCTGACGTAGTGGCTCCATAGAAGGAAGTTGATGACTGCCCAGTTGCATGGGTTCCGGAGCATCCAATGCTGGTAGAACAAGAGCAGGAGACCTAGAATTAGAAGACATGGAAACAGAAGTACGAGGATGTTGACGTTCAGCCCGCCTCTCCAGAAGTCTTTGATCCACTCTGATGCACAAAGCGTTTAGGGCCTACAGTGAGAATGGCCTTTCACGAGCCGCCAGCTCGTCCTTTAAGGATTCCGAAATTCCCTGCCAGAAAGCCACGGAAAGTGCCCCATCATTCCAATCAGTCTCAGCCGCGAAAGTCCGGAACTCCAGAGCGTAACGTGCCACTGATCTCCAACCCTGCGAAATGTGGAACAAGGAGGAAGCAGCCATATCACTATGTCCAGGGGTGTCAAAGACTAAACAAAATTTTATTTTAAAGTTAAGGAAGTTGTAAGTGAGTTCAGGTTTCAGCTCCCAGATTGGTGAAGCCCAGGCCAGGGCGTCCCCGGTGAGTAGGGAAAAAACATAAGCTACCTGGGTACGATCCGTGGGGAAGCGAGAGAGTGACAGTTCGAATTGTATCTCGCACTGATTTAAAAACCCACGGCATCCAAGCGGGTCCCTGCGTATTTACTGGGCGTAGGGATACGCAACTCCGAAGAACCTGTTCCTTCACAGGAGACATTAAGCTGGGGAATCTGAGAGGTTAAGGAAGCAACCTGTTGGTTAAGAGCAGTAACCTGGTTGTCCAAAAAGGTAAAGTGTTTGGAGATAGTGGTTAGGGTATCTTCCACCTGAGGGCGGTCTGGGTCTGATGGGCTCTGCATAATGTAACGCTCGGCCTGCCCACAAGCCAGACGAGACTCCGGGACTGAGGTGGAAAGGAGCAATACCACACACCTATCAGTAAACGGGGGCACAGCCGCAGTGTGGAAGTAGCGTAGGTGGTCCTGGTAACAAGAATATATTGAGTATCGTACTTGCCAGTTCCAGCGTAGAAAGGTAAAGTCCGTAAGCCAATGGTCGTGTGATGGAGAGAGCAGCGTAGTAGAGTGTCCGTAAGCCTGGGTCGTGGAGTGGAGAGAGCAGCGTAGTAGAGTGTCCGTAAGCCGTGTCCAGGGGATATAGAAGTCTGCAGAGTAGTAATGTCCAAAGCCAAAACCTAGGGTTCCAGAGAGCAGCGTAGTAGGAGTCCAAAGCCAGAGGTCGATATCCAGGGAGGTCAGCAGTATATCCAGGGACAGGAATAGGAATTGAAAGACAAAAGGGGCCAGGCAACAGCAGACAGCACCAAGGTACAGAAGCTATGCAGAGCAAAGAGGAAATGGTGAGGGAAGACTAAATAGGGTGCTGGGACCTATCAGAGGAAGGGGAGGAATGGAGGCGTGGCCAGAGGGAGGACTGGATAGGGGAGAAGAGACTGGGAGGCTGGGGCCAATCGGAGCAAGGGGAGGGACAGAGGAGCGGCCCGAGGGAGGACCTGATAGGGGAAATTTGCCTGGGCAGGTGGGACCTGTCAGAGCAAGGGGAGGAGCGGAGGAACGGCCCGGGGAAGGGCCTGATAGGAGAGAAGGGCCTGAGGGTCAGACCTGACGGAGCAGGGAAGCGCGTGATGCGCGCACCGCATCAGAGGAGGCGGAGTCAGGCGCCCAGCACCAGCAAATTGAAGCCTGGGTCCACGCGCTCCCGTAGGGGTGACGCGCGCGACCCGGAAGTGTGGGAGCATCCGTGGAGGGGACCGCACGGAGTGAGGCACACTGCCGGGGAGCCAGGGTGGCACGGACCAAAGGTAAGAAGGTGCTGGAAGCAGTTGTACCTGCAGCGCGGAGCCTTACAACACCAGGGTATTCCATCTTTTACATGTCCTAATACTACTGCACCCGCAGAAAGTTCTCATAACTTCTATAATGGAGGGAGAACTGTCTTAATAGGCTGTTCATTCACAGATGCATAAAAAGAACTGCACATACCTTGGTGCAAAAGAGCACATACTGTGGTATGGTTTGCAAGCTTAACATGCTTTTTCCAAAGAATTTAACTAAATGACCTTCACTTATGAGAAGAAAAACAGATAGGTATTTAACTATATCATTTGTCATATTTGATGTAGCACTGAGGCTTTTTGTCTTCTGTTATAATACTTTATTGTGATTAATTTTACCCACTGTGCTTATCGCACAATTTTTCATTACATTCAATTTATCTTGTTTAAATTCACACATATAATTATTTTAAAATGTGCTTTTTAATTCAAAGAATTATTTGCGCTTGAAGTTTATTACCTTGGCTTAATGTTACATTGTATACAATGTTTAGTGTCTTAATGTACTTACGTCTCTCTTCATTGTATTCTCCTTCCAAATTGGTCATACTGTATGACAAGCAACGTATGTGAATAAATCTGACAACTCATCACTGAAATGGACTAAACAAGGTTGACAATCTTTAAGCCAATATTCAACATGTAACTGTTGTGTATTAAATATGCACTGTTAACATAATTTAGGGCATATAATATTCACTGTAGAGAAGAAAGTAAAACGAATCATTTTGAATTCCTTTTAGGCTTTTATATAACCCATTTTAACCATTACCAAAATTCTTGCCTTCCTTTAATTTCCTATGTAAAATTGGACTCTAACGGGGTAGCTTTTAAGCAAATCATTTATGTCTGAGATTTACTATGCAGTGCTATTGTTCATTTTCAGAAATAATGTGGTGTTTTAAACACATACTTTACCACTAGCCCAAGTCTTGACACGTCATCATACAACTGGCAAATTAATACAATGTTGGCGAAGGTTGCAAAATTATTTAGTTTTGCTAATTATTCTGGAAATAACACGTTATCATTCAATAACAGATGCAATAACATCTGCTACATCTGTAGCCTGTTGTATATTACACAACATAGCAGTCACTTTTAATATTCCAGGGGACAGGACTTAAAGCTGCAGTTAAAGCTCCCGTTTTTTTTTTTTTTTTTCCTTTAATTTTTTTTTTACTTCCATAGTTTCATGTGGACAATCTCTACTTACCTAAAGAACTGCATAGCTGCCGGTCAATTCGTTCTCCATCTATTGATCGGTGAAGTTTGGCGACATCTTTAAATATGGGGAATGTAAATGGTTGCTATAGTAACAAGCATGCTTGTTAAAATAGAATACAAGAAAATTGGTATTTCAAAGTTGTATTTTTTAAAACAGAAAATGCTAAAAGTATTTTTTCTTACTACAGAACTGATTTATTAAAAAAAAAAACACACATGCAGGATATTGTTTTAACTGCAGCTTTAAAAAATACAGAAGATTTATTAGAAAAAAAACTAAAATAACTTGATATAGATTTTTGAAGAGAGGGGATGGGATTGAAACGTTCAACTACATCAAAGATTTCCCCAAATTATAAATAAAAAGAGGGAAACATATTTCAGAAAAAGAGAAGTGGTGGATGTTTGAACTGGGGCGCTCCCTGGAATGTGTGGCTAGAGAATATTTCAACGCCTAGGATATATTAAATAATTAAAAAATGTAAAAATTATGTTGTAGTGTAAAAGAGTATAAAAATGTATACTGGCCCTTTTTGTTGGTTTTAGCTGCTGCTTGACCTTGAAGAAGGAAACCCCGAGTACTTCTTAATGTTGCAATGGAAGTATGAAGATGGTCAGCGCAAACTCATGGACCTCACGATGTTGATGGAACAGAGTGGAGTTGAATAAAAGATGGAGCTCATTGAGAGAGGGACCCAGCCAACCGCAGGACATCCGGTGTAGATCCTCCCTTCCGGTTCCACTGCCGGACGCGTCAGTAAGAACACCAACGGAGGAAGAGATCTTGCTGTATCAAACCACGCGGCTGATGCTGGGCAACAAGAGTTGCCATTTAGTGTGAGTGTGTTCATTGTATATTTACTTTGTATTTGCATCGTTTATTTTTGTTCATGCTCGTTTTTTCATGTTTTAACTGTTACCAATAAAGACCTGTTTATATTGCTAATTCTGATTTTGCACATACTTTGGTCTATGGGCGACGGGGAGAAGAGCCACTCACACACCACACCCATTGGGGATAGTTTGCTGAGACGTACCTACATCACCTAAACAGGCTGACATCACCCACAGAGGGAACGAACTCACATTAGGCCGTGTGAGTTTTTTGTTTATTGTTACTCCTTTATAGGAGTTTGCATTCACGAACCACAGTCAGCGTTGAGGGTGAAGTCTCACACAAGCCCGTGTGAGTCACTGAAACCAATTGTTTACATTTCATTTACTGTATATCCAGTGGCAATTCACTATCACCCCACCCTTCACATCCCCCACCTTCTCCCCCCTCCCCCCCTAACCCCCCTCCCCCCCTAACCCCCCCTCTCTTCATCCCCCACACATGTTGATGCATGCACTAATACTGTGTTTTATTCTATTTTATTCTATTTTACTCCATCTTTTATTCAACTCCACTCTGTTCCATCAACATCGTGAGGTCCATGAGTTTGCGCTGACCATCTTCATACTTCCAGAGAAAGAGAAGTACTAGAATAAGAGGTATTGCTCAGAAGCTTGGTGGCGGCAAGCTCAGGGGAAATTGCATGTCTTTATTTATATAGCGCCAAAAGTGTACTCAGCGCTTCACAAAGAATACAGTACAGGGAATTTTAAAAATACAATAAGTGCAGCAAAATCAGACAATGGGAAAGGAAATCCCTACCCCGAACAGCTTACAATCTAAGAAGTTTGAGGGAAATTTACAGATACAGCAGGTAAGGGAATAAGTGCTGTAGATGGGTGTGCTTGGCCACAATGGGTGATATAAGTGACTGTGGGACAATAGCCACGAGTGCAGTCTATTGGGATGCTTGATTTGTGGGGCGAGTTTTCAGGTTAGTCAGTGTTAAATGAAAAGGTTAACACCATTTACAGGGGAAGAGATGGCAGGGAGGCATGTGTGAGATCAGGTGTGTATGTCTGGCTTCAGGCTTAGGGGAGATCCCCAGCAGCAGGAAGGAGTAGATCGAGGGTGTGAATAGAGGATTTGTGTGGGTGTTTTTTATTGAGAGGTAAAAATGTTGTTGGGAAAGAGGTGTACAAATAATGGTGCAGTGGGGAGTGGGGAAGTTGTAGAGAACAGAAACGCTCACAAAGGAGTGAGGAAACAGTAAACAGAAAAAGCAATAGGGAGGGTATAGTGAGATACAGGAGGAGAGACTTCCCAGTTATTGGAGGATAGGAAGAGTACAAATAATAAGCTTTTAGAAAGTAGAGTTCTCACAGTTGTAAGCTGTTGTTCAGCGTTCAGATCTTCCTCAAATTTTCACCTCCAATTTCATCTCCAAGATTAACTCCACACACTTAAATGTTACACTTTGATGTTACACACAGCCAAGGTATCCTGCCTTAAGTATTCTAAAACACAGCCACTTGACTAACAATTAAGGGAGGGGTCTGCCTATTCAACTCACAGACACATACCAAATTGTTAATTACATTTTAAGAAGTTCTCTTGCAAATTGATTGAAGGAAACATATCAATTAATACATTTTTAAATCTGTAGCAATTGTAGAAATGAGATGGAAGTACTTCTTCACAGAAAGGGTAGCAGATTTGTGGAATAACCTCCCAACAGATGTGGTGGAAGCTTGTAAAGTAAGGAGATTCAAAATGCTATCTTAAGTCGGAAAGAAAGATAATGATCAAATAAGGTCTGAGTTTTTAAAGCAGATGGTCAGACAATGTGGTCAAGTGGTTCCTTTCTGCTGTCAAATTGTACAATATGTTACTACAGATGTAGCAAGATTTACTGTTTCCAGAGTAACAGATGAAAAATCTTAAAGCCGCATCTCCCGAGATAGTGCTGCTGCAGCCCATGCTTCTAGTTCAGACCTCCCGCAGTGATAATACTCTGGCACCAGGGTCGTCACAGTCCCGCAACTTGCTCTGGTGCTGAAAACAGTGTCTTGCTACATATGTAGTGGTGTGAAGATGGTCAGCGCGAACCTCGTGGACCTCACGAATATAGTGGATCCGGATGAAGTATCAAGACAAGAATGGAAGAATAAAACACGATATTAGTGTATCTTGTCCACAAAGGGGGATTGGGGGGAAGGGGAGGGGGGGAGTGGGAAAGGGGAGTTGGGGGTGGGGTAGGAGTGAACGGTGGTGGGATGGATGGTGGGTTCCCACTAACTAATCACAGAATACATGGAATATAAGTATCCAGTGACTCACACGGGCTTGTGTGGTGTCTCTCCCTCAACGCTGACTGGAGTGGGTAAATACAGACTCATATACTGGAGTCTCAAATATACATTAAACTCACACGGCCTGATGTGAGTCCTTGCCCTCAGAGGGTAATGTCCTGTATGGATGGTGTCCTGTTGTTTCAGCAGAGTTGTCCCCCGATGGGTGTGGTGTGTGAGTGTCTCCTCTCCCCGTATCCCAAATGACCAAAAAAGAAGTGTGCAAACCAAAATGAATTAAAGGTCTTTAATGGGTTAACAGTGAAGACATGTGCATACACTATGCATACATGTTGTGGTGCTTAAAAAGTATAAAACAATATATGACACAATAACACAATGAACTAGACAGTAGGTGATGCACTGAAGCAAACACAAAAAAGGACTCTCACACTAAACAAATATACAAATTCACTTGCCCAGGATCATCCGCTCAGAGCACTCCTGCACGATCTCCTCCTCCGTTTTTTGCTCCAACTGGCGCGTCCGGCAGCGGAACCGGAAAGGGGGATCTGTACCGGATGTCCTGCAGTGTGCTGGGTCCCTCTGTCAATGAGCTCCGGCAGGGAACTACGCGTTTCGCAATAAGCTTCGTCAGGTTACCTTTCTATCCTGTACTTATATTAATTATTGTATGACATTTAGTTAAAGTCACATTAAATAACATCTGAACAAAATCACATAACATTTAACAGCATCCCCCTCCATCAGGTTTCCACTATTCACCATTTCAAGAAAAGCAATGTGTACTAAAGACAGTACCTTCATCAATCTTCTTTAAAATGCAGAAAGATATACCCTGTGCATTCCCACCTTGTTTTTGTTGCAGCCATTGCAAGTTCAACATTTGTATTTGTCAATGTCCTATGTTGTTAATCATCTGTTTGTGAGAATCTGGAGTCAATTTCTCTCCTTCACTTCAATAGCTGTCCTAAGGCAATGCTCAAACACCCTAATCAATTGATGGTGGAAATTACTTTATTAAGAGATTATTTTCCTCATCTCTAAATGCTAAATTCCAAGTTCCACTCCTTTCTGTGCAGCAATTGGTAAGGCTTGCTTAGTCATTTTGTCAATACAGTACATGTACGGTAGTGTATATACGATGTTATACATTTCCAGCTATTACTTTCTAACCTGTTCTGTGCATTTTTAAACTCAATACAGGGTATGATTAGCGTGCCTATGAATTAACATCAAAACATCATACACTGGCGACACACTTTATTCGAGCTCGGCTAGTCCCACGAATTCGGGTATACCCGGGTGTATTGAGGTTTGTGACTGTTTTCTGCCCGAGTGCATTGAGGTATTTTCCAGGCAGGGATTGAAGCATTTTATTCCCGCTGGCTGCAATACTGCACAGTATATATATATATACTGCATTACAATTCATGAATTTATGCCATCTGGTAGACATGCGAAGCATTGCAGCCTATTAAATCCTAATCATTATCATTTAACAGATCAGCCGCCCGTCAGCCAGGCATGAACCCAGGCTGGGAAGGCAAACGCAACGGGGCTTGTCAGAGGTGAGGAGCGGCGCATTCCAGGTATCTGCCAGGTACATACTGGGTATTTGCTCGAATAAAGTGTGTCGGTGCAGTATGCAGACTATTAGTTTTCCAAATGCAGTTTGTGAATAAAACTACTTTATTGAGTATATATGTGTAGGGATAGAAGATTCCAAATCAGTGCTGCATAGCAAAAAACAAGTTCTTCAAATCCAACATCAAAGTGCAATGATATGTAACAATAGTAACAAACTATATGATATATATGAAGGAGATCAATGCTGAATCACCGTTCCAATGCTTTGTAGCAAACATCAAATACAGGTTTGTGAATTAGTGCCTCTTCGACATCAATATCGTTAGATGAACCGAACTGGTATCAGAGGGAGGGGGGAGGTAGGCATGGGGTACAATTGGTCATGTGTGTCAAACAGTTCAGAGCTTAATACCTCCCAGCAGAATGAACCTCTCAAATCCAAATATTTGACCTAACCCTCTTAGACCATGTAACAATGTAACAATGAGGTCTTGGATAAATACAGGGCACCAAACGTCCCTTAATGAAAGGAGATATACTCACTGCACCGGCAAACAACAGCAATGTCCCTTTGGTTTGCGTGCGTCTCCATTATGGAAGCAGGTACAGTAGCAACAAAAAACGGAAAACAGACTGAGATGCCAGTTTTGCTGGCATCTTAGTCTGGTTCCCGCTTTTTGTCGCTAACGTCTGCTGTGCTCTTTGGAGTCTTTTCACCTGGACTCTTCAACTTCCTTACCTACTTTAGTAAGTATACTGATCATTTTCAATTTATTATGGTAATTACCCATTAAAATTTTATTTTGCTCTAGTTGATGCCCTTTAGTGAATCTGGGACTCATAGTTTGTAAATTTAGCATTTGTGATTTTACAATGCATGGTTAGATTAGAAAGTAACACATTTTTACTTTTCCATTCTAGAGTGATGTAAAAGATTTAATATTACTGTTAATCTTTATTAAAATGCTATCAGCAGTACAGCAAGTATGATCTAAGAGGGAAATCTGGCTAGGGATGAAATGTCAGCAGACTACTAGGATCACATAATCAACTGTTCAACAAAGGTAGGAATTGAAGTGGGTAGACTGGTTGGAGATTTTTTTTAGAGGAATGGAAATGAGTAGACAGGCAGGAGAACAAAGAAATCTTCTTGGGATATGCTGACAATGCGATATAAAATTAAATTAAAAAACAACAATAAAAAACAACAATATCTTAATCATCTTGGTGGAAAAATTGGAAACCTACTTACAAGAAGTAGGCCTACATCAGACAAGTGGGTCACTGAGGGGTTTTGGACTGCCACTGGTATCTGCTCGGGTCTCTCAGGGTGTATGTCCCCTACACAACTGAAGAAGCAATATCTGTTGTGAAATGTGCTTGTTCAAAGGTCACGCAATATTCTCGAACTCAGAGGCCCAGATGTCTGCATATAGAAAGGCTTCAACAACTCTTTGATATTACCGAAATCACAACTACAGCAAGTGGTCCCTTCTTTAACATTCACCTCTGACTCTTGGTCACAGAAACATGCCATGTCATCCTACCTCAATACCATCTCTCACTGACGACCTGGGCAGACAACAGCGATGGTTTGGACACACTAGCCTGACTTCTTGTAAGTAGTTTTCCAATTTTCCCCACAAGATTACAAAGACGTCGTAGTTTTCAAGAAAGTGTTTTATTGTTGTTTTTATTACATTTGCTACTCTTGAGTCACTTTGTTAGCATATCTCCAGTAGATTTCGTTGAACTTCCGCCTGTCCACCCACTTCCATTAGTCCGAATAGCAAAATGTGTGGCTTGCATACGATTGTTCAGTACTTAATCTTACAATGCTACAGTATTACATTGTGTGTTTCTCCTTTTTTCACATGTCCTAATTTACATCTGACCATATCAGGTGTTGAGTCATCTAAGTCAAGCACATTTTATGCAGAATCACAGACTACATCATGGTTTGATTTCCCCCTTCGTTGGACAGTTGATTATATGATCCTAGTGGTCTACTGACGTTTCATCCTAAGTGGTGCCGGATGAGTTACTTTTTCCACATTGTACTTTATCTGATTTGATCTATCAGAGGACTACACAGGCAGCCACTCAATCATTTTTTTGCTTATATTGCACATTGTATTTCACATATTGTTGGTCATTCACTGTTATTGAATTATATTGTGTTATATCTAGTCACAGCACACATATGGTTATAATCATATTAGTAGAAGAGCTTTACACTATATATTTTTCACCATGTACAATCTAATACGCAGTTTACTGTATGATTAAATAATTGTACTTAACTACTTATTCAAAAGAACTGGTGTAAAAGTACTGTGGTATACACTAGATCACATTGATTAATAATATCTCAAGGGCATTAAATATTTGGGCACTTTAGGTGACTTAAAGAGACCAACTCATATTTTATTTTAAGTTTTGAAAATCATCTAAGCATTAAGCACCCATTATGGTACATCAAACAAAATGAAGATACATGTATTCAACAACCATTAAGGATATGGAGACAAAAAACAGCGCACAACGCAAATAGTGAAGTATGAAAGTAACAAGTGTATATTGATAAAAGGGATAAATATTCTGCGTACATCAAGGTACTAGGACATAGGCATTGAGTGTGTACAACACACAAGTTACCAGTCAGCAGCTGATAGTACAGGAGTCAGGAGGTTGTTTCCTTCGGCAAGAGTCTGGGGCAGCAGCTGTGATGTTTTCCTTCTCAGGGACACCTCTGCACTCGATCACCACCTCTAAGGAGATCTCCCCTCTAGTCAGCTGGGCTCCAGGTAAGTCGAGCAATCTGTGGCTTGCAGTCACACTCAGAAGGTCCCCAGATTGATCAGTGAGGACTTGGAAGATTCACACAGTTCTCCGGTCAGTGCAGCCAAAAACAGAGACAGGCAAGCTGGCTGGAAGCACAACTGCAGTATGCCACGCTGTCGCTCTGTGCTGGGGCGCTGCGGAGTGACATCACAGTCACGATTTCAAAGTGTATACAACAAGAGTGGAAAATTGTCCTGAAAGTGCCCAATATGCACAAAAATAATAAAATAGTAAAGAAACACATAGACCAAGGTATATCCTACGCGTTTCGTAGTAAAAAACGACTTCATCAGGGAATAAAATAATCATTTCCCAGAGGTACTATATACCTCTTCAACACATCCCATTGGACAGCCAATTTGGAGACAGCTAATTAATCACCTGGGCAGTGTGTCAGTCAGAGAGACTGGGGAAATGTAAAAAACATTGAAACAACAACTTTATTAACAATGAAACTTAAAATACATCCTAACTTTTAAAAAAACGGTATAAAAATCTGTAATTAAAGTCTGTAATAAAAGAAACACATAATTAGCATGTTAAAAATCGGCAAAAGATTATCATCACAGATAGAGAAGGGAGGAGATGTTGCGTACTTAAAGTAATGTGGACTAAAACATTCAATAAAGTGCCGAGATGTCAACATCCTCATTTAACCCGTTCGGGGACATTGTATCTAACTTATGTATCCAGTACATTTCTCTAGAAGACAGGGTTTTAACCCTATCTCCACCCCTTCTATTACCAGGAATTTGTTGGATCCCCTTAAAGGTCAGAAATGAGGGATCTTTATTGTGGTGGGTCTGGAAATGCCTAGACACACTATGCTTATCAAAGCCATTTTTAATATTTCTGACAATGTTCTTGTACGGAAGATATGAAAAACAACATAAATCAAAGGGACAGTATGTCCTATACTTTTTTTCAGCGGATTGGAATATTTTGAATGTAGTAAATAGCTGATGTTACAGAAAACATATTTTTGTAATTTATCTTCAGTATAAATTGTAGTATCACTTGTGCAATAAAGAAAAATTGTGGTATATTGTAAGTATCATAATAATATAATACAAACAATCTGTTGTACTGTATGTTTGTATTTCAAATGTAACTGTAACGCTCGTGCTGCCCACAAACCTGACAAGACCCCGGTACTGAGGTCTGAAGGCAGAATACCACACAACAACAGCAGCAGAGGCGTGCCCTTAGAGATGTAGAATTGTCAAAGTCCGTAAGCCAAAGTCTGGGGTTAGAAAGAGCAGCGTAGTGAGTGTCCATGTAGCTGAGTACAGGATTAGAGAGAGCAGCTTGGTCAGTATCCGTGGAGCCGAGTTCAGGGTTAGAGAGGTACATGAGATCGAGGGTATGCCAAGGTCCGAATTCCAGAGGGGGTCCGCAGACAGGCCAGGTCATCCAAAAGGTATCCTCTGTAAAGACAAGATAGGGAGAAAAGCACAAGACACAGGGCAGCACTAGGCTACGGGAGGTTATGCTGAGCACTGACTGAGTGCAGGAACAGGAACTAAGTGTAACAAAAATGGGGTTAATCAGCGCATTAATAAAGGCAATATGCTCGGCTGGTTAACTCTATTTCATATTGGGGATGAAGGGGTTAATTTTATATGCACTATACATGTACTATTTTCCCCTCTGTACCTTATTGTCCCTGTTTTTCAGGATTGTATAGGCCTGCGGTAATGTTTTGCGTTGTATACCTGCATTACTAGTGTTTGGACACAAGATGCCGCTGTGCGAGCCAAGCCGCAAGCTAATTGGAGAAGCGTGGTGAGGCCTCCTTGTTCCATTGAATAACATAGGTATCCATTACTGAGGCTTGAATTCACAACCGCGAGGTTAATTGAATCAAAGGGTTGCGGTTTCAGTTTCAAGTGGGTACCGGTTACAATGTATCCAGTCCCGGTTAATAGCGTAACTTGAAAGGAAGCAGGCAATTGACGTGGGAACTCGGTCAATTGACGTGGGAACTCGGTTAAACGCAAGTCAATTGACGTGAGAAGCCCATAGCCCAGCATTGCTGGCTCAAGGAGAAGAGTAAACAACACTGTATGGTGTTCTAGCACAGACCTGACCCCTTGCTGGGTTATTTACATAATAAACATAATTCCATATCCTTGAAGTGTCCCACACTTAAATGGACCCTCTATAGATTGTCACACCATATCCATTACATCAATAAACTGGAAGAGCAATACCTCTTGATTGATGAATACTCACACTTGCTTGTGTCCAGTCTCATACATTGAATAGGATTTCTGTGGTGTAAAAGGAGCAAATCACTCACTGTTAGTAGATGGGTCTTCAGTGGGTCTTTTCTTCATGGGTGTGTGCGTCCGGTTCTCCAGAATATCCACCGGTTCGACAGGGAGAGTTGGAGCACTACAGGAAAAAACTGCTAGAGAGTGTGTTCCCAATAAAAAGGTTTATTGGATCAGAGCATAGTACACAAAAAAATGAGCCCTAGGGCCCCCACCAACGCGTTTCGAGCTTCCGCTCTTTCTCAAGGTGCATACCCTCTGACAAATCCCCTTACCTGATATAGGTTCATTTTCCCGCCTTTCCTCACCACTAACCCATCGCTTAGCTGCGTCACGAGGAGCACGCCATGTTGCCATGACGCACCACGAGCTGCGCCCGTCGCGCAGGGTAGAGTGGTGACGTCAGCGCGTCTACGAACCGAAACAACAACTTTATTAACATCATGTAACGAACAACAATAAAAAAACTTAAAATAACTTTATTTAATACTTCTACTGTGAACAGTATACATTATCTTCGTTATTAATGAAGTGTATACTTGGAAAAAACGATAAAAAAATAATAAAAACAACAATAATGAATATTTTAAAAGAAATGATCCTACTTAGTTAAGGATGTTTATTTTTAGGATACCTATACATGACTCTTAAACAAGATTGAAGATAGACACAGAAATAATACTAGACCTAGAACAGGCATGCATATATCTATGAGGTTACAACACTGGATTTATTTGCAAAATTACTAATGAGCTATTCCCCCCATAGCATGCCTGATCCATCTAGCTATGAAATCGGAGTCACATATTCAGAATTCCCTGTGATCCATGTGTGTGTAGAATCACTTGATGTTTGAACAGTTATGTTTTATTTTATTATCCAATACTAAATTTGTTTGCACATTATTTCATGTATTATACTGCTCATTAATATTAATATTGGATATGAGATGTTAATTAAACAGTGTTTACTTTGGATCAGATCTAACAATATTACAAAAGGTACCATCCATACAGTAGGTTAAATTGTGTAATTATGACAATTTATACTTTATTTTAGAAATAGATTTAGATCCCACTCTGAATTTAACCCAAATGGAATTCTCGTATTTAGGGTAAAAATCCAGAAGAGTTCTCTTTTATCCAGTATGTCTAGCCTATTGCCCCCCCTATAGGGATACATGTGTGTGAGATCTCCTATTTTGATTAATCTGATGTGCTCCCTCATTCTGACTTTTAACGCTCGTGTGGTGCGTCCCACATACTGTTTGTCACATCCACAGTCCAATAAATAGACTATGAATGTGGCATTACAGTTTATGAACGATTTGATGGGGTATGACTGTCCTGTGTTAAAGGATACAAAATTGGATGAAGGCATCATATACGCACAAGATATACATTTGAGACATTTAAAACATCCCTTTGGAAGATGTCCTTTTGGATTTGAACATGAGGATGAGAAAAGGCTTCTTGAAACATGATTGGCTATCGTTTTGGCTTTTCTGAAAACAAAACGAGGGCCTTCCCTGTATACTTTATTTAATAATGGATCTGCAGATAAGACATTCCAATGTTTCTTTACAATATCTTTAATGCTATTCACTTGAGTATTATGTTGTGTAATAAAGATTGGATTGTTTGCATCCCACTTATTTTGGCGTTTTGATCGATTTTTTTCTTTATTCAAGAGATCATCCCTGTTCATATTCCTCCCTTCCTCTAGGGACCTTCTGAGATTTGAACTTGGGTAACCCCTCTCTTCAAATCTTTTTAACAATTCATTGGATTGAATTATAAAGTCTTCATTTTTTGAACATATTCGTTTTAAACGTATTAATTGTCCCTTCGGAATTGAATTTAGGAGGGGTTTTGGATGACAGCTGTCAAATCTTAAATAAGTGTTGCGGGAGTTTATTTTTCTATATACATTAGAATTGATTTTCCCATCCATATCAATGAATAAAAATAAATCCAAATAATGTAGGTGATGATAATCAAAAGTGTGAGTGAATTTTAAATTTAACTCATTGTGATTAAGGTGATTAATAAATAATAAAAGTGATTCTTCCCCTCCTTCCCAAATAAATATTAAATCATCTATAAACCGTCTATAAAATGTGATGAAGTGTCGGTAAGGGTTGTTATCTCCAAACACGTGGACCGACTCCCACCAACCTAAAAATAGGTTGGCGTACTGTATGAGGGAGCGAAGTTGGTGCCCATTGCGGTTCCACGTGTTTGGAGGTAAAAGGTGTCATCGAATAAAAAATAGTTGTGAGTAAGTAAGAAATCTATACAATCTAGAATAAAAGTGCTCTGTGTGAGTGAAAACGTGGAGTGCTCAAAGTAAGTTTTGACAGCTGCCATACCATGTTGGTGCATTATAACGGTGTACAGCGAAGTTACATCTAGGGACACCCAAATGAAACCTTCTTTCCATTTGACATATGAAAGTTTATCCAAAAGGTCACCACTGTCTCTGATATGTGACGGCAAGGCATGTACAAAATTCTACAAATATTTATCCACATATCTAGAGACACCATCTCCCAAAGATCCAATACTGGAAACTATTGGCCTCCCTGGAGGGGAGTCCAAAGTTTTATGGATCTTTGGGAGATGGTGGAAGATGGGGATAATGGGATGTGTCTAGAAAAGAAATTCACACTCTTTTTGATCCAGGACTCCCAATAGGGAGCCCTCTTCTAAGAGTGATTTAAGCTGCTTAAGAAACATAGGGGTTGGGTCACCACATAGTACAGTGTAGGATGATACATCAGATAATTGTCTGATTGCTTCTTGTCTGTACTGTGTCCTACTCTGTACTCTGTATATGTTTATATATATATCTGTTATACTATATATATATAAATATATATATATATATATATATATATATATATATATATATATATATATATATATATATATTGTTGTCGCTGTATATTTAGATAACTTTATTCTATATCTATCTATTATTATTGTTATTGCTGTATATTTATATAACTATTATATTACAGTATTATATATATTTAGCCATACTGTAGGCCTGAGCATAAATTATGTACTGTACTTGTGGGCTACTGTAACGTATTGTTGTTTCCTGTAGGGAGACAACTCTTCTGGATGACAAAATAAGTGAAGAGAATGATGAGAGGAGAGCCTTAAGGGTCAAAGACAATCTGCATAAAAATCACAATCTAACCGTATCAGAGACCAGCTTCAAGAAGATGACGCAGAATTGGATAGAAATATGGATGTGTGAGGTTAGTACTTGACAGTACAGGAGGTAAAAGTGTGGTTTAAGAAACTGTACTGTACCTTTAAAATTATTCCTTGTCATTACAGAGCAAACCCTATGATAAGGGACATCAACAAGATCAAGAGAGTGGTCCAGGCACAGGCATGGATTGACAGTGGCAAAACTTTTCAGGATTGCATCTTTACTGATGAGTCTACTGTATCGCTGGAGAGATTTGCAACCTTTGCATTCCACAAAAAAGGACGCATATTTATGAAGCCGCATCCAAAACACCCAGTGAAGATGCATGTGTGGGTGCCATCTCTTGGCGTGGACCAGGATGCATCATCATCTTTGACTGTAAAATAAGGCCCAAACTACACGCTGTGGCCTTATGCACTGTACTGTACTAGTGTGCATTATTTTGAGCACTTTTCTTTTCTTGTTATAGGAATCATGAATAAAGCTTTTTTCCAAGAGCAAATAGTGCCAGAGATTGTGGAATACATCACACATGAATTCCCAGATGGTCACCGTTTCTACCAAGACAACGATCAGAAGCACACCGCATCAACTGCGCATATATCAACTGGGTGAAGACGCCAGCGGAGAAAGTACGGTAACCGTGTCTCATTTTTTTCTCACTGTTTACTGTATCTCTTTAACTAATTTTTCTCCTTTTTTTTCCCCTCCAATGACAGGTCACCAGACTTCAATCCTATCGATATGGTCTGGCATCAGCTAAAGGATTATATCCGCAAAGTGTGAAACCCTCCGAAAAGGATGAGTTGTCGAAAGGCATACTGAGTTTTTGGAACAATGTTCCCACCGTGGAACGATGTAATAAATATATCAACCACATTGCGACTGTGTTGCCCATTGTGATACAGCGTAATGGGCATGCATCAGGAAGGTAGTATGGTACAGTACTGTACTGTAGTATGGTAAGTACAGGCACACCAAGTACAGTATGATACAGGTAAGTATAGCACAGATTGTTTTACAGTATACAGAATGCACTTCACTGCACTATTTTTTCTTTCCAGAGAGAGCTGCACACCCAATCGTGTTACAAAGTATTTTACAGTAGTCATACAATAGTTCCAGTATACAGTAGTTTGACAGTAGTAACTGCATAGTCCAATATGGAGTTGCAATACTGTGCACAATGCCATTATATGCACTTACTGTACAGCCGCGGCCCCTTTTATTCTCCGTCATCTCTGATTTTTTTCGGGGATTTTTTCCAAATGCCACGCACATTACCGCGTTCATGCCGCATTCATGTTGCATTCATGCCGGCGTCACCCGCAGTTGATGTGTTTATTGATGTGTTTATTGATAATGGTTCGGATTTAATTGGTTGCAATTCTTCGCGTATCCGCCAGGTGGCAGATATTCATGAATTGTAATGCGCATGCGCTTCAGTAATGTGTCGACTTGCAGGTGTTTAAAAAAATACCACAGTGGTCCATTGTAAATTGACCTTGGTACTGAAGAAGTTACAATAATGTATCAATTTAGGCTTTTCATATTAAAAACTAAATGCGCAGTGTCTGGTGTTCTATTGTCCTGAGAGTTCCGAGATGAGTGCACCACTGCAGTCCGTGTTCCAAAGACCCGACATAACGTACACTTATTTAATATGGGCCGCGATTAATGCAACGATGGCAACAGTTGGTCAAATTTATCAGTATTTTATCGAAAACTATGACTGTTACAAATTTTCACCAGATTCTCATGTGTGGAAGCGTGCAATAAGGAAAAAGTTATGTATCGATCCGTTTTTTTTTCGTATTGATCCCGCACACGGTGTTAAAGGAGGGTATTGGTGTGTAGCACCAGATTTTTCCCGTATCTTTGATCATTGAGACTTCAAAAGGCGAAAGGTCATGTTAAAACCAACTAAGAAATGTCAGTCGCAGGCAAGCAATGCGCCAGCGCCAGCACCGGCTTTCAATAACGGTCCGACCGTCAGTGAAAACCTGGTGACCGGCAACCCTTGCTGTCTGTCCCCACCCGGATACCTGCAACCTGAGCCAGATTTCGCGTACAGATTCCAGCAAGCTTGCATGTACCAAAGCAATTTCCAGCCTCATCAGCTGTCAACTACAAGTGTAGTAGTCCTTCTGTCATCTGTCAACTACGTGTATAATCAAGAATACGGGACTGGCAGTGGCTCGGCGCCAGCTGATTGGCAAAGTCTATGGTGAGTAATGTTGCCGTATTTTATTCTTTTTTTGAAATATCAATATCAATGCACAGTCAAGCGATTCTCCTGTAAGCAATATCATTGGCTGAGCAGCTTCTACAGTAGATACTGAACAATTGGTGGAAAGCTAGGCGCATGCGCATTGGAACCTTCTTGAAACGCATATGCGTGTCATCACATCTACAGTAGGCGCATGTGCATGTGAACAGGAGACGTCCCCCGAGAAAATTATTGGTGGAACTTACTGTGGGATCTTCTTTAGGGGACTGTCTAACCATTACAGTAAAACTTGTACTTTTATTTTTCCTCAGAAAAGAAAACTTTGTCATCTCATGCGGAAAACGGCAAATGGAGGGATTTCAATGAATAATATCGCTTTGTGTAACAATGCCTGCACATTGCTGAATCGGATTTAAAAATCCACGTACCGGAGTCAACAGTTTAGTGGCCATTGTTATTGATTAGGATAGAATAACTGAGAGCTTCATAGAAAACCTGAAACAGTATGCTGTATTTTTCAGACAGTATACAATACTTTTTTATATACATACTGTATAATAAAGCCGAAAAATAAAAAGCATGGATTTATTCTACATGTATTCCAGTACATATGTGTATTCTATACCCGTACATCATGTTTTGTTTTAATACTCTTGTGATGTACTGAGCATGCCTACAGTATAGGGTACAGTACTGTACAGTACTGTTCAGTATGCCTGGACAGTACTGTACTGTATGTTCTAGAAACACTGTATGTTGTTACAGTATAAAAGGAGACAATGGAACAATTTAAAACAAATCAATGTTTTCTTTTATTGGTGGAGTAAGTACCAAAACATTTATGGAGTAAGTAAAAACATTTATTTAAAAATACAATTTAAAAACATTTAAAGTGTACAGCAATTCAAAACATTTACATGTGTATGGTGTACTGTTAGTAAAAACATTTATGTACAGTATGAATACAATTTCAAACTATTCCATTTCCTTTATTGAAGTGCAGAAAGTCAAAACATTTATAGTGGATTGTGTGCTGAACAGCAAGTCAGGCCTGCACAACTCCAGTCTTCGAGGGCCGCAAACAGGACATCCTGAAAACCGGGCCTGTTTGTGGCCCTCTAGGTCAGGAGTTGTGCAGGTCTTGTGTAATTAAAACCATTTCCTTATTAATACAATTTAAAACAAGCAACAAGTCAAAAATTAAACAACATTTGAACAGTCACGCGAATTCGATCCCCACCAGATTGTCCTTCCAGGGCCGATGCCTTGTATGGCGCAAAATGCCATTAATGGAGTCTCGAACGATTTTCATTAAAGGATCTGATATTGAAAAATAGCGCAGCAATTCCTCCACAATAGTCCTTATTAAATTTTCAGGAAGCGCCCTTTTCTCGCGATTTCCTTCGTAGTTTACATTGTTGGCCCACCCGCAGTACACCAAGTAGGACACGTGGTGGTTGAAACTTAACATGCCATACTTCTGGGGTAAACCAGCACTTATTACCCTACACTTCTCCCTGAGTGGCTGGGGCAGCTCGTGCAGAATGATGTCAGGCACCATCTCAATGCAAGCGTATGTGGGTTGGATTCTGGGAGCAGGTTTTCTTCTGGGAGCAGGTGTGCTTCTAGGAGTAGGTGTGCTTTCCTCTTGTCTAGGTCGCCGTGTTGTTTCCTGGCATGGTCTTTATGGGGTTGTCATGTCATCCTCATCAACGGCATACATGTACACATATTCTTCTGGTGGAGGGTGTGCGCTTGGTGATGGAAGGCGGTCAAAGGTCCCATTCATCCCATCCATGCCACCCTCTTGCTTCGGCGTCAGAGATACTGGGGCATGAACTTTGAGAAAATTATGTATCCCACTATGTCAGTCTATCTTCTCCATCCGTTGATCCATCTTTTCCATCCGTTGATCCATCTTCTCCATCCGTTGATCCATATTTAGCATGGTCTCTAAAAGAAGATCTATCTTTACCAGCATAGTAGAGTTCCCAGGGATATTGACATTTAACCCATTCAGCATGTGGTCTAATGAGCTGGATCTTGTGCATGGGGTGCTGTAGAAATCTGGGTGGATGGAGGCTACGGAGGATGAGATGGGGGTTCCCTGGAGAGAAGCGGCAGCGTCGTCGAAGAGGGATGGAGGAGGTGACCTGTGGATTTCCGGGAGAGCAGCGGCAGCATCGTCGAAGAGTAGTGGAGAAGATGGGCTGTGGGTTTCCGGGAGAGCAGCGGCAGAGTCGTCGAAGCGTAATGGAGGAAGTAGCCTGCGGGTTCAATGGGTTGGCTTCCATTTGTTTGCTTTGAGTGTACATCACCGAATTTCTTCTTGACTAAATAAGGTTTACGTGTATTAAAACCCTTAGCCTTTGGGGTCAGCAGAAGGTTTTCTTTATTAGCCTTAGCCTTTCGCTTTGGCCTTGGCTTGGAAATGGCTTCCGCCTTTCGCTTTTTCTGCACGACAGGCACAAAAGAGGCGAGTGGGTTCCTGCGTCCATAGAATCGGGGTTGATCCATGGCGCAATGCAGTATCTGGACAAGGGAAAGTTCAGATACAGATCATCGAGTGGTGGGCTATGCAAAGTGTGTCACCTTTTATGCATGGCGATGAGGTACAGGTATTAAAAGTGGGCGTACTCTAATGTGAGTCATTAACGTATAAATACATCATCCATTTTGTGGATTCACTGCACATTGAATACACATCGACTAAACATCGACTATACATTCTTGTGCTTGTATTTCTTTCTACTCGCAGCTATGCCTGTTAAAAAGATTGCAAAGGATCTCAGCATGAGAATTAAGGAGATGTACACGAGCGGACAACAAATTGCAGATATCCAACGCTGGTTAGGTGTTTCTGGCCTCGTTGTACCAGCAAACACGTGAGCTATCATGCACATAGAAAAACCAAAAAACGCACGAAGACACCAACGGTAACTAATGTGTAAGTATATTATACTGTGTATATATCTATTATTGTTTATATTGCTGCATGTTAATATAACTATATATTATACTGTAGATCTATCTATTATTATTGTTATCCCTGTATATTTATAAAACTATAAAATACAGTAAATCTATCTATTATTTTTATATCGCAGTATATTTATAAAACTATAAAACACAGTGAATCTATCTTTTATTGTTTATATCGCAGTATATTTATAAAACTATAAAACACAGTAAATCAATCTACTGTATTATTGTTTATATCGCAGTATATTTATAAAACTATAAAACACAGTAAATCTATATATTATTGTTTATATCGCAGTATATTTATAAAACTATAAAACACAGTAAATCAATCTATTATTGTTTATATCGCAGTATATTTATAAAACTAAAAAATACAGTAAATCTATCTATTATTGTGTACTGTAAATGATGTGCTGTACTTGTGGCCTAGTGCACTGTAACTTACAGGATTGTTGTTTTTCTTTATACTATACGGAGATAACTCTTCTGGTCGACAAAATAAGTGAAGAGAATGATGAGAAGAGTGCCTTAAGGGTCAAAGACACTCTGCTGAAAAATCACAATCTCTATGTATCCGAGACCAACATCAAGAAGATGAGACGCAGAATTGGATGGAAATATGGACGTGTGAGGTTAGTAATTGACAGGACAGGAGGTTAAAGTGTTGTTTAAGAAACTGTACTGTACCTATAAAATTATTCCTTGTCATTACAGAGCGTACCCTATGATAAGGGACGTCAACAAGATCAAGAGAGAGGTCCAGGCCCAGGCGTGGATCGACAGGGGAGAAACTTTTCAGGATTGCATCTTCACTGACGAGTCTACTGTATCGCTGGAGAGATTTGCCACCTTTGCATTCCACAAAAAAGGTTGCATATCTATGAAGCCGCATCCAAAACACCCAGTGAAGATGCATGTGTGAGGTGCCATCTCTAGAGGCATCGACCAGGATTCATTGTCATCTTTCAAGGTAAAATAAGTCACACGTTTTTGCCATATGCACTGAACTGTACTAGTGTGCAGTATTTTGAGCACTTTTCTTTTCTTGTTATAGGAATCATGAATAAAGCTTTTTTCCAACAGCAAATTGTGCCTGAGATTGTGGAATACATAACACGTGAGTTCCCAGATGGTCATCGTTTCTACCAGGACAACGATCCGAAGCACACCGCGTCAATAGCGCATTTTCTTGAGTGCGGTATCAACTGGGTGAAGACGCCAGCGGAGTAAGTGCGGTAACCATGTCTCATTTTTTCCCACTGTTTACTGTGTATCTCTTTAACTAATTCTCCTTTTTTATCCCCTCCAATGACAGATCGCCAGACTTCAATCCAATCGAAATGGTCTGGCATCAGCTGAAGGACCATATCCGAAAAGTCGTGAAACCCTCCAAAAAGGATGAGTTGGCGCAAGGCATAATGAGTTTTTGGAACGATATACTCCCCGTGGACCGATGTAATAAATATATTGACCATATTGCGACTGTGTTGCCCATTGTGATAGCGGGTAATGGGCAAGCATCAGGAAGGTAGTATGGTACAGTACTGTACTGTACTATGGTAAGTACAGGCACACCAAATACAGTATGATACAGGTAAGTATAGCACAGATTGTTTTACAGCATGTACCTAACTGCACAATTTTTTTCTTTCCTGAGATAGCAGCACTAGCCATCTGGTTACAAAGTATTTAACAGTAGTTACAGTATACAGTATTTCCAGTATAGACTAGTTTGACAGTACTAACTGCATACTGTAGTCCAATATGGAGTAGCTATACAGTACACAATGCCATAATATGTACATAACTGCACTAATTTTTTATTTTCTTGTCTTTTCAGAGAAAAAAAGATGGAAAAGGGGAGGGGGGTATCATGTGTACATTGTGTGAACTCTGTGTACAGTAAAGTGAATCTAAAGTGCAGTCATGATTTCCACAAAACCTCCCCTCTCTCAATGAACTACACAGAATGAGGAAGAAGATAAAGACGGAAAATTTGTATTACTGTTTTTATTATTATCAATGTGCATTATTCATGATTATCCACCGGCCCTCAATTTTCAACTGTGCTGTACTATTTTGTTATTTCTCTTCTAAATACTTCAATAGTGTATCTCCCCCCCTCTCTCAATGATTATTAGTAATTTAATTTCCTGTTAAAATAAAATACATATTTAATTACATTTAGATTGTTTTTCTTTGAACTTTCAATTCACTGTGAATGTGTGTGGGGGGGATTCTTCAAAAAGACATACAGTTTTATTAATTGGTTACATTTTTATTAATTGGTTACATAATCAGATTAACATAAGGGATTAGCCAAGCATTTGAAAACGAATGTGACGTTATACACGCATGCGGATTAATCATCAACTGGCTCCCTTCCCAAAGAGGATTACACAAAGCCAACAATAGGAAAATAAATGAATGGTCTGAGAGAGCTGTCGATAAAAGGTTGAAATCCTTGGGCGAGCCTTGTATGTGTCTGCGGGGGAAGGGGGGTAACGCTGCATGAAGGATTTGCAGTACTATATTTCAAAGACATGACATATTTTCAACAGGTCATCATAATGATTTGATTCCCACACCCCCCAAATACATAAAAATCACACAAATCGTGTGCAGTCAAATGCACAGTGTCGCAGTCAAAAGCTACAGCACTGATTGAATATTGTAATATCAAGATGGTTCAGGCACATGTTGAGAAAATAAAAATGACGAGAATTTTTTTTTTTGGGTCAGTCTTAAACTTTTTTTCCCCCAATGAGCATTAATAATCAACACAGAAGAATAAATCAAACCAGGCTCTGCACTGCACTGCACTCTACCTTATACACGCAGGAATGTGATGACAGGAATGTGATTGAAGACAGAAAGCCATCCATTCAAAGGAATGGTGTGGGAGAGGTGTACTGTAGATAAGATAAGAAGTTGAAATACTGCAGTGCAGTACATTAGCCTGTGTCTGTGCGGGGCGAGCGAGGGGAGAGCGCTGTGTACGCCAAAATGTGATACTGTTACAGTACACGCCTATGCATTTCAACAATGTTCTAATGAGACATACAGTACATGCATGTATAAATATGCAAATTTACAATTACTGCGCACACACACACAGACTGTGTACTGACGTAGGTTGAACTGCTACAGTATTAGATTTTGAAGACAACAGCTCGCGAACGCCCACCTGAGTTTTTAGACAGTATTGCAGTATTGCAGACAGCGCTAATAATACGCGCGCTAAAATACCGTAAAATACCGGAAGATATTCCGTAAAAAAAGAAAATATACTGCATCTGCCCACGGTTATCAGAGTTACGTCGCTACAGCCGCATTAGGATAAAGGGGGCCGCAGCTGTAACTGCACTAATTTTTTCTTTCCTTTTCACAGAGAGCTGCACAAAAAAGGACGGGCGGGGGGGGGTGGGTTCATGTGTTAATTATGTGCTGTGTGTATAGTGTATCTACAGTACACACATTTACACAAAAAAAACCTCTCTCAATGAACTACAGAATGCAATGTGGCCATGACGAAGAAGAGAAAGACTAAAAATTTGTATTACTGTTTTTATTATTTTAAATGTGTATTATTCATGATTATTTGTATTTTTCATTCTTCTATGATTATCCACCGGCCCTCAATTTTCAACTGACAGAAGAACTACAGCACATGTACAAAGAAGATAAAGACTGAATATTGTATTATTCATGATTATTTGTATTTTTTATTCCTGATAAAATTAGATAAATATTTCATTACATTCACGATAATCATAATCATTGAAAGCCCCCCACCCCCCAAAAAAAAGAAAAATAAAGAATGACAAAAATTGGTAATTTATCAAAAACATGTTTCAGATGATGGTTTTTTTTAAATCTCTTTTATTTTCTTTGAACTTTAAATTCACTTTGAATGTGTGTGTGTGGGGGGATTCTTGAAGAAGGCTTTGGGTTTGTGTGTGAAGTGCTTAGGGGTGGGCTACACTACTTACTGTAGTTGCCAAGAAGGGCTTATCAGATTAACATATTAAATTCAGGAAGGTGTGGATACACATTTCTATTCATTACATTCATCTAAACAGTACAGTACATTGTAAACCTCACAAGTCTACACTAGTTTCTGTAGTTGCCAAGAAGGGCTAATCAGATTAACATATTGAATTCGAGAAGGGATTATCACACGTGCGCATGTGTTACCCTAAACAAAGCCTCAAAGTGTTGGAGGGGGGTGGGTGGATGAGTCATATGAATGGTCTGTGCATTAATAATCAACAAGGTCCCAAAGAGAATTACACGCAAGTGCAGAGATGTGACACCAGGCTCGGGACGATTAAAACCACAAAGCCAACTATTTGAAAATGAATGGTCTGTGTCGATAAGAAGTTGAAATCAAATCTTTGAGCCTTGTGTGTGTGTGTGCGGGGGAGGGGGGTATAGATGCATGAAGGATAAACTGTACTGTCGTTCAAAGAAATATTTTCAACAGGCCATTGTAATGTTTTGATCCCCACCCCCCCAAAGAAATACAAATCACATAAAGCATGTGCATGACTAGTGTCGCATTAAAAAGCTACAGTACCGATTGAATATCAGAATATTAAGAATTTTTATGCAGGCACATGTCTGGAAACGAAACCAAATAAACACAAAAAAAATAAAAAATTTCAGACTTGAACTTCTAAATGAATGTGAAGTTATACACGCATGCGCAGAAATGTGACACCAGGCTCTGTATGTTATACATGCAGGAATGTGATGACAGGTTCAGGAAGATTGAAGCCAGAAAGCCATCCATTCCAAGGAATGGTTTGGGAGAGGTGTATGTAGATAAGAAGTTGAAAAAGTACTTCAGCATTGTGGGTGTGCAGGGGCGAGAGGGAGAGCGCTGTATGCGCCAAAAATGTGATACTGTAACACGCCTATGTGTTTCATTTTACAATTACAGTACTGCGCGCGCACACAGACTTGCAGAGAATGTACGACTGTACTGTACAGTCTAGGTTGAATTGCTATTAGACTTTTAAGACAATAGCTCACCAATGCCAGCCTGTGTTTTTAGATGGTATTGCAGTATAGCAGACAGCGCTAAAAATCCGAGCGCTAACATACCGAAAACCGCTCCGGAAAAAAAGAAAACAGACTGCATCTGGCCGCAACTTGTCAGAGCGACGTGGCTACGGCCACATTAGGAGAAAGGCAGCCGCAGCTGTATAGCACAGTGCAATCAAACAGCAAAGTCATTCTCAAACGGTCTGGCCTTCCAGGAACGAGCCCTTATATGCCTCAAAAGGCTATTGATGGTGTCTCTCACGGTTCTCATAACAAGATCGTTAACAAAAAAATAATGCTGCACTTCCTCCAAAATGGTTTTCCTTAAATTTCCAAGCAGAGCATTATTGATTTTATTCCCTTTCATAATTTACTATGTGGGTCCACCCGCTGTACATCTCAAAACTGACATGGTGTTTAAAGATGGACAGGGCATATTTCTGGGCTACATCAACTCTTCTGATCTTGTATTTCTCCCGGATTTGCTGGGGCAGGTCACTCAAGATGATGTCTGGCAGCATTACAATGGGAGCGGGTGTGTTTCTAGCAGTGGGCTAGGGTAGGTGGTCTGGGAGGATGCTTTCCTCCTGTCGTGGCCTTAAGGGGGTTGTCACCTCCTGTCATGGCCTTACCGGGATTGTCATCTCCTGCTCTGGCCTTTCCGGGGTTGTCATCTCCTGTTATGGCAATACTGGGCTTGTCATCTCTTCCTCATCAGGGGCACACAAGTACACGTATTCTGCAGATGGAGGGGGTGAGCGTGGGGGGCCAAATCCTGCTCCTGCATTGGACATATAGGTACAGGGCAGGGACTCCAAGCAAAGAATAGATCCCCGCATTGTTCCTCTCCATCTTCTCCATATGCCTATCCATATTCAACATGGTCTCCAAAAGAAGATCAATTTTTTGCCCCATAGAGTTGTCAGGGATATTGACACAACTTAAACCATTCAGCATGCGGGCAAACGAGTTGGATCTGGTGCGAGGAGTGCTGTTGACATCTGCGTGGATGGGTGCAGAGGAAGTGAGCTGGGGGTTCTCAGGAGAGCAGCGTCATGGATGGGTGCTGAAACAGGTGACCTGGGGGTTCCCAGGAGAGCAGCGTCGTGGATGGGTGCTGGAAAAGGTAACCTGGGGGTTCCCAGGAGAGCAGCGTTATGGATGGGTGCTGGAAAAGGTGACCTGGGGGGTTCCCAGGATAGCAGCGTCATGGATGGGTGGCTGCCAAATGTTTTGCTTTGTGTGCACACCAGCTAATTTCTTCATGACATAATAAGGCCCAGGGTTCTTAGCCTTTGGAGTCTTCAGAACGATTTTTTTATTCTTCTTTGCTTTCACTTTGGCTTGGAAACAGCTACCGTCTTTCGCTTTGTCGTGGGTTGATCCATTGAAGCAGATGGAATAATGCACAATGCAGTATCTGGACATGGGCAAGATCAGATAGAGATCAGCGTGTGGGAGGCAATGAAATTTGTGTCACCTTTTATACACTGTGTTCCTATTTGAATTTTTTTTCGCTGGCAAGGACACGAGCTGCAGGTGTTAAAAGTGGCCATACTGTGCACTAAACCTGTCGAGTGAGGTTGAGACTCATTAAATTATAAATACACAATCCATTTTGTTGATTCAATACACATCGACTGCACATTACATTTTTGTGCCTGTATTTTTTCTAAACGCAGCGATGCCGAAGAAAACGATATCCTGTATTCTCATGCTGAGATCCTATGAATGTACAAGAGAGGAAACCGAATTTCACAGATACAATGCTGGTTAAATACTTTGGGCCTCGTTTTAGCAGCATGCACTGTCAGCTATCAAGGCCAAAAGTGTCAAGCGAACCCCCACAGTCACTACTGAGAAAGTATTTTTGTTTTCTTTATTGTAGAGTATGTACTGTAATTACACTTTTACTGATGAAATGCATTTGTGTTTTTAACAGTACCTTTTTCCTAGCAATTATTGTCCACTACCGTGTTACTAATAACGTCTTGTATGCATGTTTTTAATATTTGATCACGATTTACATTCTTAAAATCAATACATTTTAATTTTGACTGTGTAAAGTAAATATCTCAAACACACACCCATGACACCACTATTTCAAAGTGTCTTGCACCTCACCCTTAATTATCACTCACTTCATTATTACTCACTCACCCCTGCTCTCTCCTCCCTCCATCAAGTAAATTACCCCAATTACCCCATGTAATGTTATATTTACACTATACTGTATAGCACCATATATCACCCATAAACCACAGTGTATATATATATATATATATATATATATATATATATATATATATACATACATACATACATACATACATACATACATACATACATACATACATACATACATACTGTGACAGAGTCACTGACTCAGTAAGCTGGAATGCAGGATGTGTGTACTTTCCAGCACTAAACCAGTTAACTTACAGTTGGAGAACTGCATACACCTGCAGCCTAATTAAGCAGGATGCCTGAAAGACTGCAGGTTTAAAAAGCAGAAAGTAGCTCTCACAAGGTGAGCTTGTTTTTCCACATGAGGGTGGTGAGACTTCTCCCGGCTGGTAAGCTGTTGCTCTGGTCCCCAGTCCTGCGAGGAGCTATGCTGCTGGGACCAGCTGGGACCCCAACCCAGGATAAAGATTGCTGCGAGCTGGACACAGCCTGCTCCCCGGAACCGTGTTCCTGTTTGCTGTTGGAGCTGAATTAGAGATAAGACTTTGTTATGATACTTATTGGTTATACTTTGTGGAGCACATGTTTTGGGCATAACCAGATTAGCTGGCTGCCCTGTTAGTAAGGGTTCAAGAAGTGAGTTAGTTTCCCTAACGGGAACAGGCTTTATTTTCTAGAAAGTAGTTTTTTTTTTTTTTTGTAACTTAGATTTTATTGCAGTTTTTCCAAACAGGTGATACAGAATACAGTATACATTACATTCATTTTTAGTGTAAATCTCCACTATAGACAGTACCGTATGTCAGCTCGTGAGACATATCCCGTTTTTTCGGGCCCTACTCGACCAGGTTGTTTTGGGTGGACTAGCAATAAAGATAATAACATAATTTACATAATACAATTAATTCAAATTGACAAACACAAAAACAAAATAAAAAAACAAAAAGGGGGAGGGTAGGAAGGGATGGGGAGGGTAGGAGGGGATGGGGAGCGTAGGACGGGATGGGGAGGGTAGGGAGGGAGTAAGGGGTGATGCAGCAGAGAGAGGAGCATCCACTCGTGCTAGGTCTCTCAACTGTTCCTAGTCAGGCTCTTTATGGGTTGCATCCTCTCTAGTTTATCACCTCTGTAGGCTTTCTGTCTATTTGTCTGTGTAGTCGTCGTGAGCTGAGTTTCCACTCCTAAAGGAGAACGCATCTGCATCTATCACAGCCAGATTGTGTTCCTCTCAACCCCGGGGATGTCCGTCTGCGCCAGCCAAAGCGTCCATACTTTGAGATAATTGGTGCCAGTGTTGTTGACTAGACTCGTCAACTTTTAGATCTGGCAGATAAACAACAATCGATTTCGAATCTTTGGGATACTTGGAATTTCGGGGCGTTTCCATAGTGCTGTGATCTCGCTCCGTGTGGCTATTGCAAAATGTGCTATTAGTTTATTGTTTGCTTTGGACAGGCCAGTTAGTGGTCTATTCAAGAGGAATAGCCATGGGTCTGGGGGAATAGTGAGGTCGAAGACCCTCTGTATCCAATTTCTAATTTCTTCCGATAGTGAGACGATCTGCGGGCAAGACCACAGCTTATGTAACAGATCGGCCGGTCCTCCGCACTGCCGGGGGCATAGCGAGGAGGATCCAGGCACGGACTTGGCTAATTTCATTGGGGTGAGGTACCACCGCATTAGGACCTTATATGCGTTCTCCTTTAGTGTGGTACATATGGAGCTTTTTGCCGTGGCCAGATATATAGCGTTCCACTCGTCGTCTTCTATTGTCTCTCCCAGGTCTCTTTCTCATTTGGTTCTAAATGACGATGGCTGCTGTCTAGAGCTCGCAGAATCAACTACTTCCTTGTACAATTGTGATGTGAGTCCCTTTGTGTCGGTCTCTGCCAGACAGAGCTTTCGAATGACGTCAGGGTGGGGGAGGGTATGGGGCCAATTTGTTATAAAATGCTCGGAGCTGGAGGTACCTAAAAAATTCTGAGTGGGGTATATCTTTTTCTAGTCTGACGTGATCAAACGTTTTAATCTTGCTATTGTATCCCTCCAGATCTTTGATTCGTACATAACCTTTTTGTTTCCAAATTGATGCATCTCCCTCTAGTAGGCCAGGAGCGAACTTGGGATTGTTCCAAATGGGGACATTGAAGAATTACTTGTTGTGAGGGAGTATTTAGTCTTATTGGCCTCCCAGATAGACAACGAGTTGGTCATTGAGGAAAGCGGCATGTCAGCAGATCGTCGTGCTGTTTTAGGTAGCCAAATCAAGTTGCGTATTTTCAAAGGAGCGCAAGCAGCACTCTCTAATTCCACCCACCGTTTTAAATGTGGATTTGATTGCCATTGAAAAATTTGGTTTTTGAAGCAAAAAGTGGCACTGTGTGCTCATTTGCATGTCATTTCCCAGAATCCCTTGCTGCAGTGGAAGTGCTGTGTGCTGGGTGATTATGGTGAAAGGCGGGGTTGCAGACCTGCCTAAGACATGCAGATGAGCATACAGTTGTATTTACATTTGCATATTTGCTTTGCTGTGGAGGGTTTTTGTCACTTTTTTTACTCACCATAACTTAGCTTCTCTGCATACCCAGTTAACCAACCCCACACTGATGAGACCCATTAAGGTCGAAACTGCTGTCTGTAGGTGGGTTTTTGGCTAAGATCAAGAGGATGGAGGTTGCCATGGAGCCCGCCGGGACCCCCCTGCACAAGGAGAAGAAGAAGAAGACGAAGAAGGAGAAGCACACGGCACCCCCGGAGACGGTCCCCAGCAGCCAGGAGACGGACGGAGGAGGCCCAGCGGCAACCAGCTCCAGCGGCTCAGGCGACGTTGCCACCCCCAGCGGCCTCACCCCCACTGCCAGCACCAGCAGCGGCGGCCCCAGCTCCAACCCTGGAGCTGGGAGCAGCAGCAACCAGGAGGATCCCCCGCCTGGAACCCTGGATGAGGCAGACGGTGGTGATGCAGCTGAGGGAGGTCGACGGACAGTGCCCTCTATTGGACGCTGAGACCTTTGCCAAGGAGCTGGTGAGCAAAGCAGGCTTTACTCCGGACGAGATCCTGAGCATCCAGGATCTCAGGGGTGGCCTGTTTTTCGTCACCTTCGCCACGGCGGGAGCCTGCAGGAGGTACTGGGAGGCTTTCCAGACCCTGAAACAGGAGGTCCCCTTCTCAGAGTTCGACGTGAACTGCTCTATCCAGAGGGACGAGAAGAGGATCACTGTGGTGGTGAGGAACCCAAATATCCCTGGAAAGGATATTGCTACCTTTCTGCAGCACTCTTGCACCATGGTGAAGGAGCCGAGCAGGATCAAGACAAGACAAGACAAGACAAGATCAGGACAAGTTGGGGTACTGGGTGGGAAAGTGGAGCATGGTAGTTCGCTTGTGGCCAAATCCAGAAGCGGCAGATCGGCTGCACCACCTCCCTCCCAGTTTTTCACTTGAGGGCAGCTCAGGGAGGATCTTTTACCCTGACCAGCCCCAGACCTGCAGTAATTGCGGGAACCTGAGGCATCAGTGGAAACAGTGCACCCTGAAAGCCTGCAGAAACTGCAAGAATACCGGACACGAAACAAAGGATTGTCCCCGCCAGAAAACCTGCGACCTGTGCGGAGAGACAACCCACATGTTCCGGGACTGCCAGCTGAGGGTCAGGAGCTACGCAGAGGCCGCGGCGAAAGGCGCAACACCGGGCGCACCCCTGAAAGCAACCCAGAAGGCAGCCAAGAAGCCCCCTGCAAACCAACCCTTAAAGGCACAAGGGGGTAAGTATCAGAAGGAGCAAAGGGAAAAGGAGGCCACCCAAGCAGCGCCCGCTGCGGCTCCTGAGCCCGCTGCCCCTTCAGTAGCAGCCCCCACCCCACCCCTTCCCACCCTCACCCCTGCAGCAACACTCCCTCCCACACCCACTGCTGCTGCAACCCCCACCCTCCCCCTACCCCAACCCTCCCCGCCCACCCACCACCCCTTGCCCCCTCCTCCCAACCCTCCACTGCAGCCCCCCCCACGCTCCATGTGGCTGCAGCCCCTCCCTCTGTAACTCCTCTCCCCAGCCCCGAGGTTGTTGCACCCCCTCCCTCTTCCTCCCTTGCTACAGATACCGCCCCCATAGCCCAGACCGGAATGGAGAAGCAGGGAATAAAGAGGAGAGCCCCTGAGATGGATAGCCTGCACCAGGGGCTGGAGCAGAAGAGAGCCCAAATGCAAATCGGCGACTCACCCACTTCCAGCGATGCTGACTGTGACCTTGAAAGCGACCTGGAGGAGGAGGAAGCAGAGATGCAGGAGGCAGCCATTGCAGAGGAGCAGGCGGCCATTTTAGAACAGCCACCTAGCGAGACACTGGTGACCGTGGAAGAGATCATAAGAGAGGGGCGAGAGGCAGCAGAGACCCTCCTCCTCCATGACAACCTTGGGCAAACCATGGATCTGCTAGTCCAGCTGTGCGAGGAGATCAACAAGACCACCCACGCCAGCGAGGATGGTAACTAGTATCACTGCATGTCTGTCCAACCCTTTATCCCCAAACTAATGGCGTCTTTTAACATTTTCTCCATTAACGTAAGGAGCATAGGAGAGCGGATGAGACGTGCCAGAGTACTAACATACCTTTCTTTACAGAAATGTGATGTGTATATGCTACAGGAATGTGCCTTACCTTTTTCTCGATCCTACAGGCACCTGAGCGGGCAGTGGTCTCACGGCACCTCCTACTGGTCTGGGGGGAACGGGTGCAGGAATGCAGGTGTAGCCATTTTGATCCGGGGGGGATGTTTCACTGTTGATTCTGTCCATGAACTCGTCTGTGGCAGACTACTGGTCGTAGACGGTTTGTGGGCAGGGGAGCCGATTAGGCTCATCAATGTGTACGCCGCCCCCCGGAGAAATGAGCGCTTGGAACTTTTCCAGCACCTTCGCCCTTGGCTCGCAACCTCCAGGGCAGTGGTGATGGGTGGGGATTTCAACTGCACGATTGAGGTGGGGGGGCGCGTGCCCCCCAGCAAATCAGCAAAGATAGATGTGACGTCCAGGCTACTCATGGCGATGATTGGGGAGGCATCCCTGAAGGACGCAGTGGGATCTATAGGAGCAGGTGCCGCAAACTACTCTTGGTGCCACCCAAATGGTTCCGTGCGTTCTCGGATTGACTTCCTGTTCACCACCAAGCAGGTACAGCACAGACAGCACTCCATGGTCGCAGTACATTTCTCTGACCACAGAGCCATTCATCTCCAGGGGCACCTGGAAGGAGGTTTCCCCCCAGGGCCAGGATCCTGGAAGCTGAACTGCGCACTGCTGGAAAGGGAGGAGATCATGGAGGAGCTGAGAACAGCATACACAGCATGGAAAGAAGAAAAGGCGTGTTTCCACAGCACTGCAGAGTGGTGGGAATTCACAAAGATAAGGATCCGCTGCTTCCTGCAGGCAAAGGGCAGATGCCTGGCGTGTGAGAGGAAGGGGGAGTTCGAGGGCCTGCAGCGCAAGCTGCAGTCCCTGCATGACCTCAAACGCTGCGGATGGAACGTGGATGACGACCTGGAGGAAACCAAGGAGAGCCTGCAAAAGCACTTTGTGGAGGAATCCAGACGAATCATCTTCCGTTCCAAGGTGGAGAACCTCGAGAGGGGGGAGAAATGCAATGCCTTCTTCTTCAAGAAACTCCACTCTGCCCACATTCCCCTGAGGGAGCTGCGAGACAAAGATGGCAACGTGCAGCAGGGGAAGGAGGAAGTCATGGGAGTCGTGAAAGATTTCTATGAAGACCTCTACTCCCCAAAAGCATCAGACCGAGACCAGGCTGACAAATTCCTGTCAGGGATTACAAACACCATCGACCCGGCAGGAAAAGCAGCCATGAACGCCCCCCTGACGCTGGAGGAGCTCCACGCTGCAACCAAATCCTTTAAGACGGGTAGGACGCCGGGCGGAGATGGTATCCCAGCTGAGTTATACACGAAGCTGTGGGACCTGATCGGCCTGGACCTGCTCGAGCTTTACAGGGAACTGGAAGCAGAAGGTAGGATGCCCCCAATGCTGAGGGAAGGAATGCTGACGCTCTTGTACAAACGGAAGGGGGAGAGGTGCGTCCTCAAGAACTGGCGTCCCATCTCGCTCCTGAACGCGGACTACAAGATCTTGGCAAAAGTCCTAGCGAACAGACTGAAGAAGGTCATCAGCCAGATCATCCACCCAGACCAGACGTGCGGCATCCCCGGATGCAGGATCGCAGACAGCCTCGCCCTAATCAGAGACGCAGTCCACTACATCAAAGACCACCGTGTACACGCGGCCCTGGTCACCCTTGATCAGGAGAAGGCCTTCGACCGTGTCTTCCATGATTTCATGGGCAGGGTGCTGCGTGAGTATGGGATGGGTGAGATGTTCTGTCCTTATGTTAACCTGATGTACCTTGACATTTGCAGTGTGGCGAACGTGAACGGATGGAAGACTAACCCCTTCCCTGTCCTCTCAGGGGTTAGGCAGGGCTGTCCTCTTTCACCTCTCCTTTTTGTCTGTTGTATAGAGCTCTTCACCAAGTGCATCAGACGAGACACAGAGATCAGAGGGATCATCGTGCCAGGACCCCAGAGACGCGAAGTGAAGTGCTCGCTCTACATGGATGACGTCACCATCTTCTGCGCAGATAGCCGGTCGGTGAAGACGCTGGTCCAGACGTGCGAGGATTTCGGGAAAGCTTCAGGAGCAAAAGTCAACTGCGGGAAGTCAGAGACCAAGCTATTTGGGCTTTGGAACCTGACTGCCGACCCCCTCCCCTTCCCCATCAGAGCAGGCCTCATTCAAATCCTTGGAGTCTGGTTTGGTGTGGGGAGCGAGGCCGCTGCCCTGAAGAGCTGGAACGAGAGGCTGAACAGGGTGAAGCAGAAGATCGGATTGTGGCGCCTCAGACCCCTCACAATTGAGGGGAAAAAGCTGGTACTGCTGAACGAGATCCTCCCTGTCCTGCAGTACGTGGCCCAGGCATACCCGCCTTCGACCAGAACCTGCCAGGAGATCTCCATGGCAGTGTTCCGCTTTGTCTGGGGGGCCAAGTTTGAGAGGGGAAAGCTCGAGGTGATGTACAAAGAGCCGCACAAGGGGGGTAGAGGAATCCCTGACATCCCCACTATGCTGCGCGCCTTCTTTGTAAGCAACTGCGTGCGGATCACCCTGAGAGACTGCGACAAAGACTCCTCTGGCTACTCCATGTCCCGCCTCCTACTCCTGCCACTCTGGAGAGCACTGGGGTGGGACAAGTGGGACAGCTCCATCCCTTACAGCTGGCGCACGCCCTGGTTCTACAAGGATGTGAAGAAGTTTGTGAGGCAGAACAATCTGGAGAGAGTAAAACCAGACCCGTGGAAGCCCAAGGTCATCTACAAAATGATCAGGGCTAAAGACATAATGGAATCGGTCCCAGGTCTCCACCCCAACACCTTTGGAACGGTGTGGAGGAATGTGGCATCGAAAAGACTAATGAACAAACACAAAGACATTGCTTGGCAGGCCATACACGGGGGACTCCCTGTGAATGCGGACAAGTACCAGAGTAAACTCAGCCTCGTGAGGCACTGCCCCAGGTGCAACCCAGTGGAGGAAAGCATCATACACCTCTTCTGGAACTGCCCCTTTGTACAGGCCCTGCTGCGCGTGCTGGACACTGACTTAAAGGACTGTATACCGAGGAATTGCGTCACGTACTACTCGGTGTTCCACGAACTTTCCACAGGAACACACACAGAGGACGCAATCGAAGCCGGTTGGCGTCTAATGTGCTGTTTCAAGGACGTTTTACTATTCGCCAGGGAACGTTTGATCAAGGGGAAGAAGAGGATGTCGGTACAGGACTGTCGCAGGCTGCTCCACAGCCTGCTCAAGGACTATTCCATCTTTGACGGCCCTGAGGAAGAGGACTAAACACCCCCCTCCCCACCCCCCCCCCCTTACTCCCCCGCCCCAAAAGTTTTTCTGTGCAATAAAGTTAGAGATAATGTGTATGACATGTCATGTCTGTGGTGCGGTGCATACATATAAATGCACTGCACCGCCGTGTTCGTCACAGTTTTTTTACTTTTGGGGAAACCATTAATAACAATGTATGTGAGTTGTGTGGGACATGCACTGCGCCGTTGTTAACGTCGCGGTTTTTTTTTCCGTTTGGAAAATGATTTATGTACTGTTATAATCTTGTTGTAAAGATTCGCTGCATAATAAAAGAATTTTCAAAACAAAAAGCTGTCTGTAGGTGGGTTTTCTGGGTATGCACCTTAACCCTGGCTGTGCTCAAAGCTGTGACCATGCAGCAAGCTTAAGCCTATAGGGAACCATGTTAAAAATGGTTTTTGAAGCAAAAAGTGGCACTATGTGCTCATTTACATGTCATTTCCCAGAATCCCTTGCTGCAGTGGAAGTGCTGTGTGCTGGGTGATAATGGTGAAAGGCGGGGTTGCAGACCTGCCTAAGACATGCAGATGAGCACACAGTTGTATATATATATATATATATATATATATATATATATATATAAATATAAATAAATAACAAAAGGAGACTATGAAGTAGCGCCTGATGTTCCTAAATCCAAAGCTGTTATAAATGATGTTAAAATAAAATAATCCCTGGAACTGTCCAGAATAAGGCTAAATAAATAATAATTATAATACACCCAATAAACACAATAATAATTGAAAATTCAAGGCTATTGTGTATAGTATAATTTTCCAAACAACTAGTCTCTATACCATAACAATGAACAATTAAAAAAACCTATATATTTTAATAAAATAGTATTAAATTCATAAAAAAATCATAACAATTACTAATAAAAAAAACAAAAGATGACCAATTGATGAATGTCCAGATCTGTCCAAAAATGTACTCTTCCAGGTATCTGCTGCCCGAATAATGGATCACCAATCCCTGACTGGGATCTGTATGGAGAAAAAACAAACAGGCGCACATCTAGTGTAGTACCGTAAAAAAAATATATTTGGGGACATAAACATACACAAATGCCCACTCACAAAAATAGCAATATTATGCGCATGTATGAAAATTTTCTCAAAGTGAATAAACAGCTCATACACAACCTCAATATCCTTTGCTCATGTGAGTGAAAGCTACACAATGAAACCACGCCCTACGCATTATGTCATGCAAATGACTTCATCAGGGGTAGTTGTTTGGGTGTAGCCTCCCAACATACATAGGGAGAATTAAATGATTCATTAATCATGCACATGTAGTCTCTTAAAGACACATTTACACTGTGTATTACATATGAGGAGAACCCAGTATGAAAACAAGATATCAATTCATGTAATCCTACAGCATTATTCTGTGATTAATCACTACATTCATTATTAAACATTATTTATAAGACTTTACTGCTGCGGCCAAACTTATTCTAAAGCTTAACCACATTATTCTCCGTCTTTTAAATACTCGCGCCGAAATTGGCCGCGCGCAGCTGTTTCTTCAATCAGCGCTGAATTGCGCTGAACAATAGAAGCGCCTGCGGCACCGAGAAAAAAAAAAGCCAGCGTCTGAACGAGGTTTTAAATTACCCGCGGTGGCGGCCGCTTTAGACTAAAGCGGGCCGCCACTGTAAATCAACACTTAAAACACAATATTACTGTGTTTATAGGCTTTAAATTGTAAGCGAAGATGGAATGAAGCATGAACAGAAGAAAAACTGAATAGTTTTTATAATAGTTTTTATAAGTATAATTATTTGAAGTGATAATTGTGTAAATAAATTTATATTAAATTGGCTAGACTTCCACTCTAACTAAATTTATGAATTAACAATATATATGAAAGTAATAATAATAGTGAATGTATTAACCAATTAAATATTTGTGTGAATATCTATGTGTCTATTATGTGATGTGATATTAAAGTGAATGTGTATTGGAAAATATTAATGAAAAATAAAAATGATAATAAAGATGAAATTATGAAAAGAAATATAAAAATAACTAATTGGCTTAATCCTTGTAAAACTGATGCTATTTAGGTGATCCTATCTTGGATCTCAACCGACATACCCGGAAACCACAATCTTTAAGGCCAACAACAGCCAGACCGCAGAACCATAGACCAGAGGGAATGCAATAAGCATTCAAACCAGACCTCTGGAAAAAGCATCTATAAAAGATGATTAATACTATGGTGCTGACATCAATATGGTCATTGTGTCCCCCAGGAGGCATGGTTCCCAAAACGTATATCCAGAATGTTTCCCTAATACATAACCTTTTAAAACGATCACCTCCCATAATGGATGATGGGATGGACTCAATTCCCATAATGGACAAGGACTTAGGGTCCTTCTGATGGATGGTACAAAAATGGCGGGAAAGGCTGTGTGTTTGGCAAACATGGATCACATTTCTGCGATGCTCCAAGAATCTTGTACTTGGTGCCCTGGAAGTGCGGCCCACATATTGTAGGCCGCACTGGCAGGATAATAGATATATCACATATTCACTTAAGCAGTCAATGTGATCCATTACTTCATATGAAGTAAATGTCTTTGTCTTATTTATGTGCCAATGCTCCTAATTTGTTTGATACATCATAACCCTCTATTTTCTTGGTCTTAAGTTTGCTAGGAGCTATCAAGGTTTTGACACTCCTGGCTTTCCTAAACACTATGGGTGCTTTCTCAGGTAATTGGGAACCTATTATTGGGTCACTGCATATAATGTTCCAATGACGATTCAGTATCTTCTTAATCTGATATGCAGATTGATTGAATTGAGTGATACATTTGGGGATAAGTTTATCCTTTTGGTTGTGTTTTTGGGAATCCCTCCTATCACTGGTAACTCGCAATGATTCAATTTTTTCCTTGGATTGTTCCAATAATACACGTCGTTCCAATTGACTGGCATCAAAAAATGCTTTATCCACAATAGACTTATCATATTCTTTTTCTATGAATTTGTTTGACAGGTCCTGCTGTTGCTCCAAAAAATCAGAATATCTTGAGCAGTTGCGCCAAATTCTGTGGAATTGGCTTTTCATACACGAAAGAGAGAAGACCCTATTAGGACGACACTGACTCTACTAATAGTAACATAAAATAAATAAATTTTATTGGGAAATGAACTAGAACACAGATAAAATAACGCTTGACCAGCAAATGACTCGACTGTTATAGTGCCTAGTACTGCACAGGGAAATATATCTGAAGAGCTAAATAGCCCTATGACAACTAAGGGATGATGTTCACCTACAGACTAACATGTGAGTAACTACACATCCATTCTGTTGGTATATATATATATTGAACACCTTAACCCTTAGAGATGTGACATTCATACAGGGCACATTAATCCCAGATAGATCTTATCCATTAATAATGAGAAATGCCCGCGTTGGTCTGCTATGTACCGGATAAGATGTGATACTACTGTTCACATGCAACAACGCCAAGAGTTCCATATCGTCAAAATCGAGTATCTAATAAAGGTCACAACAAAAGAGGAGGACAATCTAATAAACAAGGTCCATGTAAATCGATCCTTATGAATAGACATTCAGAGATTTCTAGTATATCAGTTGTTTCTGACAGTGATAACAAATATCAGACTATTTCCTTTTCTAGGAGTGAGGAGGGTAATAGAGGTAAATCATCTGGAGATGAATCCTATTGGATCCAAGACCAACAACGATCAAAGAAATCATATGCCCATTCTTCTACTAACGACGACGAATATGAGCCAAAAAACGGGGGACGAGGACTAGACGATCAAAGAAGAAGCGGTACCCCACTAAAAGAAAAAAGACCCTATAGATCCTGACAATAACATTGTTAATAATATTTCATGTATCCCAGTAACAGAAAGTGCTATAGCACTTCTTAATAGAGGATTGAATTACGTGCCCAGTGACAACTTCAAATTATTCGACACCACCATCGATCTCCAACGTTTTGTGCGGAAATTATCCCTTAAAAAAATTTCTGTAAGAAATCAAATGACACAACATTGATTAATACTATAGATACCTCTAGTGATAGTTCACAGTATGTTTCGATATGTCAAACTAATCAATATGTGAGTCTTTCTTCCATTTCAGATCAAACAGCTTTACAAGATCTCAATGATCTATTACAAGAACAGGTAACACAAGATCCAGACTTTGCGGGCGATGTTGATCCTTCTCTTTTTTTGGTAGGTACACAACACTCTTCCTTAAAAACAAATCTACATTTTAACCTACCTTTAACAAGGACCACACCTTCAAACATTTTAGAGGTTAGTAGAGAGGGATCTACAGCTCCTGCTAAAGGCTTCACCTGTTCCCCCACTGGATATAACAACTTATCCAGCGAGGAATTATTAGAGTTTGAGATTCTGAAAAGGAACAAAGATTTTATTATAAAACGAGCTGACAAAGACGGTGCCATAGTTGTACAACATGTAGACAACAACATTTCAGAAGCCTTACGACAACTAAGTGATCAAAGTTCCTATCGGAAACTTATATCTAACCCGACTAAACATTTTCTTGTTGAATATCTGACCCTCATCAACCTAGGAAAGGAATTGTGTGTTTTAAATGACAATGAGCCCTCATTTCTCACTATCACTCACCCCATTGTACATATATTTCACCATCTCCCAAAGATCCATAAGTCTCTTACCTGCCCTCCTGGTAGACCTATCATCTCGAGCATTGGATCTTTGGGAGATGGTTTATCTAGATACGTGGATTTATTTTTTGAGCCACTAGTTCACAATCTCCCTTCATATCTCAGATCCATATCCATATCGATCAAATATCATCTTTTATCGTCGCTTCATCGATGATTTGATTTTGATTTGGAAATGTAGCAATAAGGAATTGGTTTTGTTTATTGACTAACTCAACAATAATATGTACAATCTTAAATTCACCTTTCAATCTGACAGACACCATATTAACTACCTAGATGTCTGTCTTTATATTGATATGAATTGTAACATTCAAAAGGATCTTTACCGCAAAGTTAACTCTCGCAATTCCTTTCTTCAAGCTAGAAGTGCACATCCAGGACCCCTGATCAAAGGGAATCCTAAGGCGCAATTCCTACGTCTACGCCGAGTCTGCTCAACAGATCAAGCCTTTATTGATAGATCTATAGATCTTAAAAATAGATTTATATTAAGAGGTTATAACAAAGTGAACATTGATTCGGCTTACACTAATGCCTTATATACCAATCGAAATGACCTCTTAAAACAAAATAAGAAAACTAGAGATGAATTCTCTGGTGATTCGACACCCCTATTCATTTCCACCTACAGTAGGCAATCTGAGCAGATTCGGGGTATTATTCTAAAACATTGGAATGTACTCTGTCTAGATGATGAGCTTAAGACTTTAATTTAGAAACCACCAAAATTTGTCTTTCGGAGGGCTAGAACCATGGGACACTTTTTATCACCTAGTTTGTTACAGACCAAAAAAAAGACTAATGCATTTACCAAATTAAGAGGTTTAAAAAAATGTGGTTATTGCAATATGTGCCGCTATGCAACTCCATTGAAACAGATTAAAAAATATTTATACTAAATAAACTCTAAAAATTAGATCCCTTATCACCTGTACTTCTAATTTCGTTGTCTACATGCTTAGATGCGGCTGTGGCAGTAGGTATATAGGGAGAACGATACGTCCTTTAAAACAGAGGATATCTGAACATCTGAGATCTATTAGACAAAAGGATGACAGATACCCAGTATCGAGGCATTTCTCTGCATGTCCCTCTGGCAGTATAGGCAATTTTACATTCAGTGCCCTTGAAAATATTCAGTTACCTGTCAGGGGAGGGAAACAGAGAAATCATCCTCAATCGCAGAGAAATGTTTTGGATCCATTCTCTGGGATCATTGTCCCTGCGAGGGATAAACACTGACTGGGATCTCAAGCATTTTCTTTGTTAGCAACCAGACAGTGCTCATCCCTCGCTATATATTCTTATACTGTATATCATTGATTCTCCTCTTGATGATATCTCTTGGATATACTGTAGAGAATACATTTAGATTTAACGATTCCTACATTGTAGATTTGCTTTTCATGATATTATATATCATGAGATTAATTATTCCTTATATATATATAGATATAATTACTATCCAACAGAATTTTTTGTTTAGTCCAATACGGTTATAGATGATATTGGTTATCTATTATAAGATCTAAATCCTCAATATATATATACGTGATTTGTCAATCATTCATAGTCAATAATGCTTATAAGCATTTTCTTTCATCAGGATATATATTAATATACATCCTCTATGTCAGTCTAAGAGAGATTTATAGTTATACGATTAACTTATATATACACTCATATTACATGAGCTACAGTACATATTTAATTTAGTCCAATTACCATCACTCATAGTATCTATATTTCCCTGTAGACTATTGTTTTTACCCCTTTCTTCTTTTTTCCATTAAGATTCCAATAAATATTCTACGTAGATTTTAATTATTGTTAGTTATATGCAGTGGTTGACAAATCACCAAAAACTCTACTCGCCACACAAAAAAATCTACTCGCCACCTAGTACCAAACGTATGCTGCTTGGGCCAATAGGAGCTCGCCACGATGTTAAATCCACTCGCCCGGGGTGAGCAAATGTATAGGTTTGTCGAACACTGGTTATATGTATGTCATGTTTTTCTTCATATATGCTTAACATTAGTATTTTTTTCTTTAGATTGTTTTTCTGTTCTATTTCTGTACTTTAGAAACTTAGATGTTGATATAATATGTGATATGATTAAAGATCTAGACGTCACCTATTGTGACTGACATGACTTACACAGCCCCATATATTCAAACAGTGTCAAATCACTATTGCTATTCATATATGACAAATGTGTTTGTTTAGTACTGAATAGCTGCCCTCCTGACTAGATGGCGCTGTCCTCGGCTTCTGGCATAAAAATTAGACGACTTAGGCTTTTATAGGAAAATGGTGAAAAAGGGCGGTCACTTCATAATGGAACCCAGCCACAAAAATGAAGTAAAATCAGCTTTAATAAATAATAATGCTGTGCATCACAGAATAGACCTCTGACGCGTTTCGTCCCGTCTTGGGACTTTATCAAAGCACTCTTTGTGGCCGCCCCATCGGGCTGTGAGGAGCACCAGAGCGCATGACATACCGAGTCTGTCCCAGAAGAAACTCTTCATTTCCTACTGTGACGTCACGCATGAGTGCAAGGTTCACAGAGCTGGGACCGGCAAGCTAATGGAACGAACAGTGAAGACACCAGGTCGGGTAAGGGCAGCAGGTTTTAGTGTTCCGTGAGTACAGGAGAGTGGCATCCACGGTTGCTTCCCCTCCTGTCTCTATCTATTTCCTGCTCATTAGCCCCCCACACAGGTTATTAGTCTGTTATACATTTTTCCCTGAAGACTCTCATTAATTTATTATATAATCTGAGCAGGATTGTCATTTTTATAGCTATACATACTAGATGTTGCATTCTTTCAAACCACCAGTCACGTGCATATTAAGTGGAGCACCTGACAACACAGGGTTTATTCCCCTCACTTTACATAGGCTTTTATAGGCCTATAACGTCACATTTTCGTCATACAGTATGGTTCCCACGGCCCTGATTGGACCGTGTAAACCATGTGATTTTATTAAAACAAAAAATATCATATGACGAAAATCACAATAAGAAAACAGTTAAGTAAAAGTTGCGCGCTAAAAAATATTTTTTCGTGGTAGGTGCGCTTTGGGTTCGGGAGTGTGTCCTGTTCTTTTAATTTGTCCTGGGCCCCATGATTTCTGTTGGCGGCGCCACCGCAGCGGACAGCCCGCCCAACAGTAAGTTTGAAGAAATAAATCAGAATGTTAGTCCAGATATTCAGAATGCATGCATGATTAAAGATATAGAAGGAAAACATCCAGAGATTATAACTCCAAGATTAACTCCACACACTTAAATGTTACACTTTGATGTTACACAGCCATATATAATCCATTTCAGATATATTTATGTTTATCTTAACGCATTCTTTGAATAGTCATTTTTAATGAATATGTATAAATTCCATGCAGATTTATTGTAATAAATTGCATAAGCTTTTTAACCATGAATTTCTAAGATTAGATCAGCTAATGTTAGCTCTTTGTGTTTGGTTGAGCATTGTCAGAAATCGGAGAACATGTCCTCCATGGCGTGTCTCCTCCTTATCTGCTGCAGCACTCTGCCCTGCTCTGTTTACAGAGTGCGCGTGCATCCACAGTTCTTCACTCCATGCCACGGAGCTTGGCTCTGCCCCCAGGTCGCGTTGCGTGTCTGTCACACGTTGCATGCGCACGTGATGGCGTGCACCACTCCCCAGCTGCGTGTCAACAGTTCTAAGTGCCCACTTGTCTCCTGCAGCCTATCCCTGCCTCCACAGAGGCTTTGTCTCTGCTCTGCCCCCTGCCTCATTGGTTCCCATTTCCTTTAAAAGACTTTCACTTTCACTTCCTCATTGCTGAGAATAACCTGTGTAGCCTTGTGTTTCTGCATTCTGATTTGCCATGCCTTGTGACTTGTTCTCTCTAGTTGCTTTCTTGTGTACCAACCCGGCTTGACTATTGGACCCTCTCTGGATAACGACCCCAGCTTGCCTCTGACTACCCGCACCTCTCCAACCCTGACCATGGTTCTTGGACACGGTACCACTCTCCCGACTCCAACCCCATACCACAGCACAACGTACACTGACCATTCTCCTGGCTCTGCCCCCGGATTCCGGCAAGTATCTGGACTAACCTAATCTTTCCATCCCAGACCCGACTACGCTGACTATCCACCCTCCAGACGGTGGGTGCGCAGTTTCGTACTTTCCCACCTAAATATTGGGGTCTCGCCTTGTTCGTGGTGAGCGCAAGCATTACAGTATGCTCAGCCCAACTGTCACGATTGTGCTCGCCACAAACCGGGACCGGACCGCGGGGCTGAGGCTGGGTTATGAAATCACCGACCTTATACCGCGCAGACTGGTCCGGAGTGCGCAGTTCATAGTCAAACAGGCCGGGTTCAGGACTGGAGATAACAGCATAGTTGTTGGGCAAGCCAGAGTCGGGGTAGGAGATATCCGAGTAGTCGTAGTTCAAGCAGGGAGTCGGCAACAGGAAATCAAGCTGGTCCTTTTGCGTCAGCGCATTCGCTGCAGGTCGGGAACGAGGTTTACGCGAGTGGCGTCCACGACCCATGGCTCCGGTCTAGGAGAGGGAAGACTGACCGCAATGGGCACACCGCCAGGCAGCACTAGTAACCCCGTGTTACAGCGCAAACTAAGCAGGTCTGTAAGAACCAGGAACTCAGCATAGCAGCAGCAGGCCTGGAGGAAACTGGACGAGTACAACGAACTGGAACAAAAACAGAGATACGTAACGAAAGAACAAGGCTTGTGGCAGAAACACAGGTAACATCCCATAAGGATCTATGCTCGGCAAGGAAGTGAAGCCAAAGCAGAATATTTAAAGCGACAGTGACCAATCCGGACGAGGGGCATGGTGGAGGCGTGTCGAGGAGCTGCTCGTGAGTGGCTGAGAGACCAGGAAGTAGTGGAGCACAGCTGAGAGTCTGTAACACCAGTGCCAAAATCCAAGATGGCGACGGCAGAGTTCAAGGTATGCACTGGGCGGCGGCATGGGTGGCGACGGGGGGCAGGAGCAGCAGCTGCTGCAGTACTGGTAGTGGGTAAGGAGGGGTCACACCACAAGGGACGTGGCCCCCGATTCCTTACAGTACCCCCCCCCTTCAGGATCGACCTCAGGGCGATCATAACCACTCCTAGAGTTGGGGGACCTGGAATTATTCCGGAATTGTCTAGGATGGAGAGTAAAGTTGTAGTCCAGAGACTCGTGGGCACTCATTGCTCTTGGAGACATGGAGTTATTCCTAAATTGTTTTAGGCGAGCAGGGCATCCGTAAACCAGCAGTTCATTGGCGAGTACAAACTTAGGATAGGAAAGTGGTGGTAGAGAAATTATTGATACGTGGCTCGCCACGCGAAATTGCTTGGAAATCCAAGGCTGTGAAGAACCAGGGGGTTCTGGAGCAGAAACAGCAGAAGGGCCCCCGTTGGGAGCCCAGTCCCTAGTAATGGTACCAAAATTCAGGACAAGAGGCACCAATAGTTGAAAGAGCTTATCAGGGCGACCTTCCGGACAGACAAAGTCTTTGCTGACATCATCACGTGGGAATTTGAGAGGGTCTTCTCCTCCAGAGGTTTTCCGGGTAGTGGTCAGTGAGGGTATAGGGTGGGTGGGTGCATTGCCAGGTATGGGTATAGTAGATGACAAGGTGAACAGTAAACCAGGCTTAGGGACCGAAATCTTGAGGTGTGAACTGAGTATTTCCAACCCAGAGGACGAAGGCACAACAGAAGGTTCCGTGAGGGATAACCATGGGTTCGCTGAGGCAGAGAAGCAATCATTAGTGGAGCTACCAAATATTGTAGAATGCTCAGAGAGAGACAATATTGTCTGTGATCTCCACTTCCCAGAGTCCAAGCCAGAGACAACAGGGAGAGAAACCCCATAGTTAAAGTCATACAAGTACTTCAGGGGCCACCGAATGGTCCGTGAAAAGAAACTGCCTTCCCGCACTGGGGATTTGGAGCGCAGCAAGGGTTACTTCGGATATGGCACCAGAGTGCGGGGAAGGTATACAGGGCCTTGCAGAGATTTGAACAACCGCATGAGGCGGATTACGTGCCGCAACGAACTCCAAGGGCATCGTACTTGTCATAGGAGTGTGAGTAGGCTCTGGAGCTTTAATATCTGGAACTTGACAATCAGGCAGTGCAGGGGCAGCGGAGGGAGGGGAGCTAGTGTCTGGAGCTGGAGGCTCAGAATCAGCAACAGGGACACTGGTAGAAGGAGAACTAGTGTCTGAAGCTGACACCTGGGATTCAGTGACAGGTACTGGGGAAGTTAGAGGGTCAATAAGCGGTAAGTTGGAACCGGGGAAACTCTTAACAGCAGAAACCTTAGTAGGAAAAAGAGTTTTATCAAAAACTGCAAGGGCCCAAACTGGGGTACTTGTCATGACAAAATCAGAAATAGGTATGTTTACTAGTGCAAAAATTCTGATAACGGAACTGCTAGCCAGTGATGTGGGTGTCTGGGTTACACTAATAAGAAAATCAGATACTGTGGAAAGTGACTTAGGACTAATCATGGAAGTTCTAGGTTTGCAGGATATGTGCGAGAAGGTACCCTTTAACACAGGGGTTTTAATCTTAGCCCTGAATAACCCAACGGTTGCTGGAGCACATTTAGATGCAGTGCTAAAGGACTGAGGTTTAGCAAGTGAAGGAAGACAAAATAGCTCAGATTTATACACCTGAATTTGTAATGTAGGCAGGGTGGTTTCTGACTGTACTAAGGGGGTGACAGCAGATACGCGGATCTCTGGAGGGGTTGCTTGGGAAGGAGTGTCTGGGAAATCAGAAAAGACTACAGATTCCATGACAAGGGAACTATGTGCTGAAGCAGGGATCTCAGCATTCTGAGTGACAGACTGGGTCAGCGAAATACCTGGGAGTGGGGATTCTGCAAACAGGCTTAGAGAAAAACCCGGTTCCTGAATACCTTTAACTGGAACCAGGATTTTAGCAGAAGTTTCAAGGGACACGGCAACGGAAACTTGAGCTGAAGCAGGGGGATTGTAGTAAACAAAATTCAAGGACTCAGCAAGCTTAGGGGAGTCATTCAGTGCAACCTCTGCTGTCAGACTTGGGGATTCATTCTCTGATGCTAGAAATGATGCATTAGCCTGGGGGCAGCAAAGATTTACAGGGATCAATGCAGATAGTACCTGAGAGTCAAAAAGAGGGAGATTTGACTCTGAAATTGAGGATACAAGGAGTTCCTCCTCTGGAGCCAAGGATATGGCCTTAGCTGGCGAACAGGGGATTACAAAAGGAGGCTCATAGGGCTGACCTGCAGGGGTTAATATAGGAATGAGCTCGGGAACAGAGCTTAGGGATTCTAACTTAGAACGTTGAAGCAGAAGGGGTCCCTTCTCTGACATGGGGAGCACGCAGAGCTGCCTATCAGGGGTTAAAGCAGAAAAAACCTCAAGGGCAGGAGTTAGGGATTCTGAGTTAGAAAGTGAGGGTAGATTCTCAGATACTAGGGCCGTAGCTTTGGAAATACAAGTATACTCCACGGGAACCTCACAGACCTGACTGGCAGGGGTTAACGCAGACATATCTTTGGGATTTAAGCAATGGGAGGTGCAATCAGGGCTAGAAATCATGGCAGCTTCTACCTTAGGGGGCAGTGATAGTGGGGTGGTTTGGACATTTTTTGTATATTCTATGACTGCCTAATAAAATATTTGAAACAAAAAAAAGAATGAATTGGCCACCCAGGAATGGCCTACCCACCTGGAGGAACTTATTGACGTATGTACTGTATTAGATCAGCGCCTACAGGAGAGGAGGGCTGAATGCCATCGTCCATGTTCTCGTCTTGATAATGTTCCCATCTGCAGTCTTTCTCCTGTCGTTTCCCCCGCTTTGGATGTTCCAGAACCTATGCAGCTAGGTAGTCACAAACTCTCTTCTTTGAGAAATAACGCTGGAGGAATGGAGGTCTTTGTCTACTGCTGGTTGCCTGGTCATCTGGTTCTTCGCTGTCCCACAAAGCTGGGAAACACCAACACCCAATAAGAGGATCTCATTGGGTACCATTTCTACTACCCCTTCTATTACAGAATGCCTGCCGACTCGGATTTTGCTACCAGTCTTTCTTGAGGGTCCTGGTTTCCTAACACCCGCATCTGCTTTCATCGACTCCGGGTATGAAGGAAAATTTGTGGACCAGGACTTCACCTTAAAGAACAAGATGCCTTTGTTGGAGAAATCCGTGCCCATAGTACTGGACGCATTGATGGACGTCCCCTCCAGCCAGCCTTAATCTCATTGTAGGCAAATCCACTTTCTCTGTCTATTAAGCATGGTCACAAGGAGAGGATAACTTTGGACGTAATCACTCACTTTCTGTGCAGGTAATTTTGGGCCTCCCTTGGCTCCAACGCCATAATCCACATTTAGACTGGACTGACAAGAAACCCATTCAATGGGGTCCCCTATGTACCGATCTCTGTGTTACTCCGGTTTGACATATCTGCTGGCTAGACATCCCTATATTAGACAAACCTACCCTTCCAGAGGTGTATACTGACTTCCTTGATGTCTTTGATAAAGTTCATTCTGAGATCCTTCCTCCTCATCGTCCCTTTGATTGCCCCATCGATCTCTTGCCCGGAGCTGTCCTGTCCAAGTCAAGATCTTATCCGTTATCCATTCCCGAGACCAAGGCAATGTCGGAGTACATTCAAGAGAATTTTAAGAAAGGGCTTCATTAGAAATTCCTCTTCCCCAGCCAGGGCTGGTTTCTTTTTTGTTAAGAAGAAGGATGGCTCACTCCACCTCTGCATAAACTACAAATGCTTTAATAAAATGACTTTAAAGAACCGGTACCCCCTGCCACTTATCTCAGAACTTTTCGACCATTTGCAGGGTTCTACTATTTTTTCCAAACTCGATCTTTGAGGGGCTTACAATTTAATACGTATATGTCAAGGGGATGAGTTGGAGACCGCATTTAACACACGAGATGGTCACTACGAATATCTAGTTATGCCTTTCGGATTATGTAATGCGCCTGCTATTTTTAAGGAATTCGTAAAATAATTTTTTTGGGATGTTCTCAACGTCTTCGTCATTGTCTATCTTGACGATATTCTTATTTTTTCTAAATCTCTCATTGAACACATCCAACATACCAAGCTGGTCCTGTCTCGCCTTCGTGAGAATCGTCTCTACGCCAAGTTGGAGAAATGTATGTTTCATCAAACATCCACTTCCTTCCTAGGTTATATAATTTCTGAGGCTGGCTTCTCCATGGACCCCGATAAACTCATGGCAGTTTTGGATTGGCCACAACCCACTTCACTCAAGGCGATTCAGCGATTCTTGGGATTCGCCAATTATTACCGTAAGTTTACCCGTAACTTCTCTTCTACCGTTGCCCCTATTACTGCTCTCACGAAGAAAGGGGAAGATACTTTTTCCTGGTCCTTTGAAGCACTTCAAGCCTTTGATTCCCTCAAGAAAGCATTTGTTTCCGCTCCCATTCTACACCATTCTGACCCTAAACTCCACTTCACTCTGGAGGTGGCTGCCTCAGACATTGGGGCAGGAGCCATCCTGTCAAAGAGGCAAACTCCCCAAGAAAGACTACACACTTGTGGGTTCTTTTCCAAAAAGTTTTCCCCTGCTGAACAAAACTATGATGTTGGCAACCGAGAACTCTTAGCTATTAAACTCACTCTTCAAGAGCGGAGACATCTTTTGGAGGGTACCGAGAACCCTCAATCTAAATCCTCACGGATCATAAAAACTTATTCTACATTGAAGGCGCTCGTCACCTTGGCTCTTGTCAGGCTCGTTGGTCTCTGTTTTTTCTAAATTTAATTACATTATTTCCTACTTTCCTGGAACCAAGAACCTTAAGGCTGATGCTTTATTTCATCAATTCGTCTGTGAAGACGAGTTAAAGGACATCTCTGAGACCATCCTACCATCTAAATATATCATTTCAGCTAATTCCTTTGATGTACTGGACATGATTCTGGCTTCTCAGTCTTGCATTCCTGAGGGTTTGGAGGTGCCGGAGGGTTGCTTGTATGCTGCACCACAGTTCCGCAAGAAAATACTTGAATGGGGTCACTCCGCTAAGTCCGCCAGTCATCTGGATACAAAAAGAAATACGATTTTAATGAGACGCACCTTCTGGTGGCCTGACATGCTCAAGGGTATCGAGGAATTCATCAGGTCCCGCTCCGTTTGTGCCTGAAACAAATCTTCCTGCAGCAAACCTTTGGGTCTTCGTCATCCCTTGCCCATACCAGATTGTCCATGGACACACCTTTCAATGGACTTTATTGTCGAGCTTCCTGTGACTTGTGGAATGAACACTATTCTTGCTATTGTTGATAAGTTTTCAAAATAGTCGCATTTAATACTCCTCAAGGGTCTTCCCAATTATACCACCTTGGCAGAAATCTTCATTAAGGAGATTTTTTGTATCCATGGGGTTCCCCTTTCCATAGTGTCCGATCACGGTTCTGTTTGTTTCCAAATTTTAGTGAGCCTTTTCTCAAAGGTTGGATATTGCTCTTCTTTTTTTATCAGGCTACCATCCGCAGGCCAACGGAAAGACCGAGAGGACAAATCAATCGTTAGAACAGTACCTTAGAGGCTTTATTTCTGATGCACATGATGATTGGGTAAACCTCCTTCCACGGGCCGAACTCGCCCATAACTCCCTGAGAAACGAGTCCACCCAAGAGTCGCATTTCTTTATCAACTACGCGTTTCACCCGTCACGTCTCCCTATTTCTCCTACTCCGCCCGGTGTCCCTGCAGCAGATTCCAGAGTAAATCTCTTGCAAAATTCCTGGAGGAGGATCCAAAAGACTATTCAAGAGGCTGTACTCAGACAAAAGTCACCGTTGCGAGGCACCCAAGTTCAGGCCACGAGACAGAGTGTGGCTATCGTCCAAGAACATCAGATTGAAGACATATATGCTGAAGCTGGCTCCTAGGTTCCAGTGTCCGTTTACGGTTCTAGAACAGGTCAACCCTGTGGCTTACTTGCTGTAACTCCCTCAGTCCATGAGGATACCGGCGGTTTTCCACGTCTCTCTTCTTAAACCGATCTTACAAAGTTCCAGGTTCCCCGATGGCTCTTCTAAACCACCACCCGTGATGGTACATGGCCAAGAAGAATTTGAAATTCAGTCAATAATGGACTCAAGAAGGTCCCAAGGATCGGTCCAATACCTGGTACATTGGAGAGCGTTTGGACCAGAAGAGAGGTCTTGGATACCCCATCACCAGGTCCACCCTCCCGCTTTGTTAAGATGGTTCCACGCCAGATTTCCGCAGAAGCCATTTGGGAGTTGTTCTGAGGCCACTCCTCAAGGAAGGGGGTACTGTAAGGAATCGGGGAACACGTCCTCCGTGGCGTGTTCCCTCCTTACCTGCTGCAGCGCGCCTCCCCGCTCTGTTTACAGAGCGCACCCGCAGCTCTTCACTCCGTGCCTCGGACCTTGGCTCTGCCCCCCGTTCGCATTGTGTGTCTGTCACGCATAGATCGCACACGTGACGGCATGCACTGCTCCTCAGCTGCATGTCAACAGTTCTAAGTGCCCACTTGTCTCCTACAGCCAATCCCTGCCTCCGCAGAGGGCGTGCCTCTGCTTTGCCCCCTGCCTCATTGGTTCCTGTTTCCTCCTTGGTTCCTGTTTCCACTTTCACTTCCTCGTTGCTGAGAATAACCTGTGTAGCCTTGTGTTCCTGCGTTCTGTCGTGCCTTGCCTTGTGACTTGCTGTTCTCTTTAGTTGCTTTCTTGTGTACCGACCCAGCTTGACTATTGGACCCTCTCTGGATAACGACCCCAGCTTGCCCCTGACTACCCGCACCTCTCCAACCCTGACCATGGCTCTTGGACACGCTACCACTCTCCCGGCTCCAACCCCAGACCATGGCACAACGGACACTGACCATTCTCCTGGCTCCGCCCCTGGATTCCGGCAAGTATCTGGAATAACCCAATCTCTCCATCCCAGATGCGGCTAGGCTGACTATCCACCTTCCAGGTGTGCCTCCGCTGCTGTGGGTGCACAGTTTCATACTTTCCCACTTCAGTACCGGGGCCCCACATTTTTCGTGGTGAGCCCAAGCATTACAAGCATACCCCTTTGCTCACCGAATCGCACGAACCCGTGGGGTATTGAAACATTGTCACAGGGTAATGGGCAGCTTTCTGTCTAATTTATAGAAGAAAGTACAGACTTAGTATGGAAGTGATCCATTCCACAGTTTCACAGTTGCTGAGACTGTGGGATAGAAACTCCAGGCCAGAGATAAGTGGTTCTGGTTTTTCCCACACCTGCTCTCTTAATTTTCCAAGAGGTAGGGGAGAGCAGAAATCATTGTGCAGTGGGAAACAAATAAGAACACAACATAGTGCAAATAAAGTTTAAAAATTGAAAAAATATTTTGGAGGAATTTCTTTCAGATGTAAACTCACATGATCTCAATCAAAAACAGGCATTTTCGGGGGCGCATGCGCGACGTTGAGGTGAATGGAGTCCTGATTCCAGTGCTCCTCACCCGTCGGCATTCATAAGTAAATTATAAGCGGCAGATTCAAAAGCTCCCCGGCTTGTTATACTGCACAACCTTCCTAAAACAGCAGAGATGGCTTCAGGCAAAGCTGCCCGCACAAAGAGCCAGCCGGTTTCCACTTATTTGAGAAGAAGAGCGGTGCCCCCATCCGATAAGCAGGACAAGATGGAGTCTCCCGCTCAGCCTGCTAGCAAAGACCCTGAAACGGATCCTTTTACAGAGGACGAGGGAGATGAAGAAGTGGTGCGCAGAAAGGACCTGAAAGAATTCTGCTCACAAATGAAAAAGTTTTTCAAGTCTGAGTTATGGGCCCTCAGAAAGGACTTAGATGCCCTGGGTGAGAGAACTGACACTCTCGAAACAAAAGCAGATGAATCAATGGCTGCCATCACTCACACACAAGATCAAATATACTCTCTAACAGATAAGGTCAAGTTCCTTGAGGACAAAGCAGAAGACGCAGAGAACCGCGACCGGAGATGCAACATTAGGCTGCGTGGTGTCCCCGAGAATATCACAGACCCAGAGGATTTTACTCTCAGATGGTTGGAGCACCTCTTTCCGGACAAACCGGAGGCAGAGATAAGGCTGGACCGGTGCCATAGAGCACTTCGAGGGAAACCACAGAGTGGAGACCCCCCCAGGGACATCGTCTCCAGGTTCCATCACTTCCGCAGGAAGAAGTATGCAGAATTGCCCGGGAAGCCAGGTCACTGGAGTTTGAAGGGATTAAGCTCCAGGTATTCTAGGACCTGGCCCCGGCCACCCTAATGAAAAGAAGAGCCCTGGCCCCTACCACACGAGTGCTCCGAGACAATAACATTAAATACCGATGGCTGTTCCCGTGTGCCCTTCTCTCCATCAAAAACGGAGTAGCTCATACACTAAGGAAACCTGAAGACGGAGAGGGCTTCCTAACTAAACTGGGTATCACCGGAGCCACCCGAAGCATGCCAGGTTCCCCACCATCAAGCCAACCATCTGCCTCTAACAGCACCCATGGCCCCTCGTGGAACAAAGTGGGAGCCAACAAAACAAAAAACAACACCGCTCTTGAGACATCAGGCTCTGAGTGAACCCGTTCCTCATGATTTTGAGCTTTCCCTAAGTTTTCCCTATTCTCAAGAGGAGCTGCAACGTATCCCTACTCATATACCAATTCCTGCTAGTATCTGGACTTACCCCCAACCTCAGGATCCCGATCCCTGCCTGGAGCTGATCCTCACACCACCTCAGAACGGCAGCCATCTTACCTCGATCCTTCCTGGAGCGGAGCGGGAGCTGCAATGAAGATGGCGTTAAACTGGGTATGACGTCGTCATCACGCTGCCCCCTCTCGCGAGATCCGGGCTACCCTAGCTATCCGGCGCCACCACCAAGATGGCCACCGTTGACGTCATCAAAGACCCGGATGCAGGAGGAGCCCGAGACGGAAGGAGGAAGCCAGATGAGCAGACTGGAGACTCACCAGCCCTCCGTGACACACCGCAACAGAGTGCCACAATACAGTGGCATTCTCTCCAGTAACCACCCCACTAATGCACTACAATACACAACACACACACTAATAAATTAATAAACTAATAAACTAACACAATTCACGGGTTCGTGTGGATACATATGTATGCATGTGTATGTATATATGTTCGTATACATATATATGTATGTCTGTATGTATGTATGTATGTATACTGTATATGTGTCTTCACGTGCATGCCTGTGCATGGCTGTATATACCTGTATGTGTGAAAGTGTGTGTGAATGTATATGCTAGAGTATGTGTCATATATTATATGCATAAAATTATAGACTGTGACATATAATATAACATGATGCAGTGCTTTGTGCACGTATATATTTATGTATATGGGTTGTACACGTGTTGTACATTTACATGTATATAGACACGGGTAGTATGGTATGGGGTGACATAGTACAGTATAATGTTGTATATGATGGGGTGTGTACGGAGTATATATAGATACTACGCCACACGGTGAGAAGTATATAGAAGCATATAGATATAACATATATAAGAGTTATATAAGTTATCTATATAGGGAGGAGTTAAACTAAAGCCTTTAAATGAATTAATTAAATTCCTATTTTTACATCATCGGCTTATTTACATGGTTACATGTCACTTTATTACGTATTATTTTACTAACTGTCTTTTCTCTATCTAAGTATGCTTTATTTATTTATTTATTTATTTATTTATATACTATTTATATTTGGGCCTATTTAGGCCCCCCAGGTAGAAGACTATCATCTTAACCCCATTGATGTATTATTCATACAATAGTCACACATTATATCTGTTGGTATCCACTATATATACATATAATTAGTATGTGGGTATGTATTCCATATATGTCCTGTCTAGGTTTGTTTACAACATCCTCTAACACCTACTGACTCCCTAATACTCTCCAAATACTTTAAGAACAGCCAGTATATCTCTACAACAGGCTCGCTAACATCTCTATATTTAGCTCGAACGGTGGTTTGCTGAATTTCTACATTGACTCTGACTCTGGTCTGGCTCCAATATAAGAATGGGGCATTCAGCTTTTGCCTTGCAGGGAGAAGGGTGGGGGGGACCACTAATTATTTGACTGTTCCACAGTTTGTAATGGTTTATCATCAAGAGATTACCATATTCTCAAGGGTTTCAATATTTATAACTCCAAACCTTAACCCAAAACTTAAAAAGTAAATGATTTACCTTTTATAGAGATTATTGTAAAACAGGATTTTTTCACATATAGCAGATAACACTATTCATTGTTTGCAGGTATCCCCCCATGTTCGCTCCTATATATACCTGTATACATCGTTGTAAATATATGTAAGTATGTGTGGTACAGGATAGCCGAAATTTACACATAATATATGTTGGTTGGTACCTTAATAATTTATTACAGATAATTTGACATTATTCCCAAATTATATAAGTGGTTGTTACGCGGGGTTAACGTTAAATAACTCTAGCGGGTATTGGTCTGTTCCACAGAGAGTTTTACGTTCTCTAGCAGAAAGCATTATACTTCATTATTTAAAGTTTAAAGTTTAAGTTGTTTAACATGTTCAATATGTTCAATCTATCTGCCGCAGTTTTGTTATATTATCAGAAGAATGCCGGCGGGCCCAGCCTCGTCGTGGCATATGTGTTCTCCAGTGTGGTCCCCAAAAACAAGGGACCAGCCTCAAGACCCAGGGAGGTCTGACTCCAATTTTGGAGGCTGGCTCATCCAAGTGATGATGTCTTAAGACCCTCCCTCTGGGCGCAGGAGCCGTCCTCGGGGGCCCCCGAGGCGAGCTCTTGTCTTTCCTTTTTTTCCATCCCTGTTTTCACTTTTCTTATTTTGTATATTAATTAATTTTTTTGTTTTACCCTTCATGTAGCTTTCCCAGTCCGTCCAACCCCTCCCCACCACCACACCCCCCCAACCATACCTTCAGGATATTGGGTACCAAGAGTCGTCCCACAGATTCAAGCAGAAAAAGGTAAAGAAAGAATTCCAACGGGAAATATAAGATTCAACATCAGCAGTGAGTATTCACCTTGTGACACATCGCACCTCCTCTTTAATAACAGATGGCATTAACCTTAATTTCACACAACGTTAAGGGCTTTAATAGCCCAATAAAAAGAAGGTTAGCCTTTTCCGACTATAGGAGAAAACAAGCTGAGGTGATACTCCTCCAGGAGATTCACTTTAATAAAAACAATACACCCATATTCTTAGATAAGGGCTTCTCCCAGTTTTATACAGCTTCAGCGTCTACCAAAAAGGGCGGAGTAGCCATACTCTTCAGTAACAAAATTCCATTTGTAGTCCAAACAATTAAAAAGGATGCGGGAGGTCGATTTCTCATACTTGTAGGCACTATACATGAACAATATGTCACTTTAGCATCCCTATACGCCCCTTGTATACAGGACGCTGCATTCTTTAATAAATTCTTCCGAACCCTAAGTTCAATATCTCAAGGTAGCATCATCCTTGCAGGTGATTTCCTTATCGTAATGCAAGCATCTCTAGATAGATAGGGAGGAAAAGACTCAGACAACAAAAAGGCACATTCTTCCCTCCTCAAAAATATAAAGGATAACACCCTAGTGGATATATGGAGAGAGACACACCCGATGAGTAAAGATTATACATTCTACTCCCACCCACACATCATATAGCAGAATCGATTACTTCTTCATTTTGGGTCAATTCGTTCCTATGGTCGCTCGCTCCGAGATCCATGATATTTCATGGTCCGACCATGCGCCAATAGAGCTACGGTGCAACAAAATTCAGGCCTTTAGACCGGGGGTGAACTGGAAACTCAACGAGTCAATCTTAAAGATACCCGAATTTTGCGATGCTATAGGTCAAGATATTGAACAATTCTTTAAACTAAACGCAGGCTCTGTGGAATCTCATATTACTCTATGGGAAGCTCACAAAGCAACATTGAGGGGCCTATTAATCAGCATCACCGCTAAAAGAAAACGGGAGAGAGATGCTAAAATTATTAGTCTCCAAGACAAACTCCACTCTCTACTAATATCTCACAAAACTCCCCCGGACAAACAAACATTTCAGGCATTAAAAGATACCAAAATTGAACTGAATATGTTATTAACGTCCAGGGCCGATAACTCATTAAGTTGGTCAAAGAGAAAGTTTTATGAAAAAGCTAACAGGCCGGATACGATGCTAGCACGAGCGCTAAAAGAGGGACAATCCAAGTTTAATATCCAAGCTTTACGCTTAAAATCTGGCATCCACACAGCCAACCCCCAAAAGATAGTAGAAGAATTTGGTTCTTTTTATGGTTCCTTATATGATGGGAAGAAAGTGGCACATAACAGCAAAACGAGCAAGGCTTTAAGAGATTTCTTGGCCAGCTCAAAGCTAGAGAGATTAACAGAGAGAGATAGAGAAAAGCTAGGCACTGACTTCACTTTAGAAGAAGTGTCACAAGCTATCAAAGAACTCAAATCATCAAAGGCACCTGGTCCGGATGCTTTCTCGGGGCTTTACTATAAGAAATTCTTGGAATTACTTGCCCCAAGGCTGCTCCACATGTTCAACGCGATTTTAGCGGGAGCCCCAATCCCTGGAGACATGCTGCGAGCGTCAATATCACTAATACATAAGACTGGTAAGGATCCGCTGAATTGTAAAAGTTATAGGCCTATATCCTTAATTAATACTGATATCAAATTATATACTAAACTTCTGGCCAATAGATTGAGTCTAATCCTACCCAGACTAATACATCCAGATCAAGTCGGCTTTATCAAGGGGCGGCAGGCAGCGGACAATACCCGACGATTTATTGATCTACTCGAATTGGCAAACAAAAATAACAATCAAAGTATGTTATTAAGTCTGGATGCGGAAAAAGCTTTTGATAGGATTGACTGGCCATATCTTAAAGAAACACTCGCAACATTTGGATTCGGGGGTCGGGTGAGCGGAGCGATTATGTCTCTATACTCAGGCCCAACAGCCAAGGTTATACATCAGGGTTTCCCCTCACTCCCATTCCAGATTCAGATCGGCACGAGACAGGGGTGCCCTTTATCCCCTCCCCTGTTTGCCCTATGTATCGAACCTTTGGCGGCGCACATCCGAGACAACTCAGATATCTCAGGGTTAAACGCATACTCGCAATCACACAAGGCGGCCCTGTATGCTGATATCTTATTAATTATCTCAAAACCCCTCACCTCCCTACCAAACCTATTTGACCCACTAGACAGATTTTCCAAAGTCTCTGGATTTAAAATAAATCAATCCAAATCGGAAGCTCTAAACATTAATCTCCCTAGCCACACAGAGAAATTGTTAAAGTTGAACTTTCAATTTAACTGGCAAAAGAAATCCATAAAATACTTAGGAATTCACATCACAAAAAGTGCTAAAAATATCTATACCGCAAATTATCCCAAACTGATTCGGTCATTTAAAAAGGACCTCTCCAGATGGGCCTCCAAGAAAATTTCTTGGATAGGTAGGATACATAGCATTAAAATTAATTTACTCCCCCGTATCCTATACCTCTTCCAAACTTTACCAGTGCCACTCAAACTGAAAGATATACTCTCGCTTCAGTCTGAAATATCTAAGTTTATCTGGAAAGGGAAAAAACCTAGAGTCAATAAAACAAATATGAAAAGATCTGTTATAGCGGGAGGCTTAGCGGTACCCTGCCTGTTATCGTACTATAAAGCGGCGCAATTAAGTCATATTATACAATGGCACTCCGACCCTAAATTGAAAAGGTGGGTGGAGTTGGAAGGTGCTGCTTGTTCCCCATTGGACCTTAGCAGTTTAATTTGGCTACCCAAAAGTACCAGAAAACAAATCGATTTACCACTCACCTCAATGACCAACTCGCTATCCGTCTGGGAAGCTTCGAAAATTAAGAATTCTCTCACATCAGACAACTCCCTGATGTCCCCCCTATGGAACAATCCGAGGTTTGCACCCGGCCTAATTGGCAACAATAGTTCAATTTGGAGATCAAAAGGATACAATAGGATCAAAGACCTGGAGGGTTATAATCTAAAAATTAAAACATTCGATCATATCAGATCAGAACAAAATATACCCCATGCAGAATTCTTTAGATACCTCCAGATAAGAGCATTCTATAACAAATTGGCCCTGTACCCCCCTTTGACGAAATTTGAAAAGCTCTGTCGGGCAGAAACCAACACTAAGGGACTTATATCAACGATATACGGAGAGGTAGTCGATTCTTTAGTCTCACACCAACACTCCCCAGCATTTAGAAACCAATGGGAGATAGACTTGGGAGAGACCCTGGAGGATGACGAATGGAACACCATATTATTAGCTACGGCAAAAAGCTCTATATGCACCACACTAAAGGAGAACGCATATAAAGTACTTATGAGATGGTACCTTACCCAACTCAAATTATCTAAGTTCATGCCAGGTTCCTCCCCATTGTGCCCCAAGCAGTGCGGGGGAACGGCCAACTTGTTACTTATGATGTGGTCTTGCCCACAAATAGCCCAAATATGGGAAAAGATCAGGAATTGGATACATAGGATTTTTGACCTTACTATTCCCCCAGATCCTTGGCTTTTCCTCCTGAACAGACCTCTAAAAGATCTATCAAAATCACAAAATAAATTAATTGCTCATTTTGCAATTGCAACGAGGTGTGAGATCGCAGCATTATGGAAACGCCCCGACATACCAAACATCCCAAAGATTCGGAATCACATGTGGTTTATTTGCCAGATGGAAAAGTTAACGAGTCTAGTTAACGACACTGGTGACAATTATCTAAACGTCTGGTTGCCATGGTTGGCACAGACAGACATACCCGGGGTTGAGCGTAACACAATTTGGCAATGATAGCGACAGATGCGTTCTCCTCTAGGAGTGGGTGACTACAAAGACCCCAAAATATTCCATCTCTCACATCTGTCATGAGCTCGTACCCACTGTGGCAAGACGGCCTCGTGGCGGGGTCAGTAAGACGCTAGACACGATGGGAAACTTTAAACACTAGTGGTATAATAGCCACAAGCAAAATAAGTACGGGTGCACTGTCCCTTTAAGAAACTACTTTCTTGAAAATTAAAGCCTAGTCCCATTAGGGACACTAACTCACTTCTTGAGCCCTTACTAACAGGACAGCCAACTAATCTGGTCATGCCCAAAACATGCTATACAAAGGATAACGATACGTATAAGAATAAAGTCTTGTCTGTTTTGCCTCTCCAGTAGCAACAGGAACATGGTTCCGGGGAGCAGGCTGTGTCCAGCCTCGCAGCGATCTTGATCTTTATCCTGGGTTGGGGTCCCAGCTGGTCCCAGCAGCCTAGCTCCTTGCAGGACTGGGGGACCAGAGCAACAGCAACGGCTTCCTAGCCGGGAGAGTTCTCTCCACCTTCCTGTGGAAAAACAAGCTCTCTGTGTGTGTGTCACTTCCTGCTTTTAAACCTGCAGTCTCCCAGGCCTCCTGCTTAATTAGGCTGCAGGTGTGCTTCTTTCTGTCTGAGGAGATTAACACTCTGTGAACTGGCTGCAGCGTCTCTCCATTCACTGTCACAGCCTACTGAGTCAGTGACTCTGTCACATATCCCTCTCCCCAGCGAAACATTGTCCTGTGGGGCGGCCCATGCACCATTCCCGTGCACCAGCATCTTTGGCGAAAATGTCTGACGTCGGCCCTTCCCTCCCCCTTTTTTTTTCTTGCCTTCCAATTTAGGCATTTTCTTTTTGGGGTAATTACCAGGCCATCTGGGCCTGAGGACTGGTACCTCACCATCTCCTTGTGTTCAGAGACTCCTTCACCCTGTAAAAGAGCCTTGACTTTGGTCAGCTCATTGCGTACTCTTGCCAGTGACTGTTTGGCCTTTTCCTGTGAAGACAGCAACTACGCTTTAGCGGTGATGGGTTTTGGACCTTTTTCCATCAGCATACCTTCAGTGTTGGGTTTCACATCATTTATCTTCAGAGCTTCAAATTGGGTGGGGGTCTTTTTAACCCCAAGTGCACCCCATGATGCCTCTCTTTTACAGTCGGCAGACTCGAAGGCTTGGGCCTGTCTTTCTTGTCCCCTTAACTTACTCCGTTGGGAGTGTTGCTGAACAAACTGTGAGGTCTTTCTCATCTTACCAACATGGACACTCTTTAGTCCCATTGTCGACTGTCTCTTTAGAGCGGCTGCTTTCCTTGCAAGGAAACCACTATGGGTCCCATAGTACAACTGGCTTCTTACTGTGCTACTACATAGCACCTTGGTCTTCCCATCCCGTGCCATGTGAAAAGTAGACTGTAACACTGCAACGGTATTGCAGTCACGCTTCCTGGTGCGCCTCACTTGCTTTATCTCTACCACCGTTTTTCCCATGGACTGCTTCTGTGACCCAAGGGTCTGTCTTAGGGTTGTAACCTCTTTCTCAAACTTCAGCTGAGGAATCTCCTGCTGGGCAGCATTAGAGTCCAACGTAGCATCCTGCTCAGTCTTCAGAGCCTCAAGTATCTCATCCAGGTCACGCTTTTGTTTCTCTGCCATCTTGCGGCCAGCACGCTCAGACTCCAGATCCCTCCTCAGGTCATGAAGCTGTCCTTCTGCATTTCTTTTTTTACTCAGAGCAGCTGCCAGTTCATCTTCTTTGGCGTCGAGTCGCGATTCCACATTTCCTAGCTGGTTCAGCGCAAGTCTTAAGTCTGTTTCTTTCGCTCTATTTCTGACCTGCCACTACCAGTGCTCCTCCCGGACCTTGTCCAGCTCCAGCTGCAGTCGGGCCATCTCATTGGACGTGTGGTCCAGAAGCTTGTGGGTATCAGCCATCTCGGTTTCATAGCGCATTGACAGGCAAGCCACCTGTCGGACGGTCACCTTCTCCCGCTCGGCGAGCTGTATCTTGTGCTCAGCAACCTGCGTTTGCAGCTCTTCAATTTGATCCTGAAAATCCCCTCTCAGGGCCCTCACCTCTTCCTGGTGCTTGCTCTGGGCTTGCGTCAGCTCCTCCTTCATCTTTTGGAGCCCTGCAGTTTTTGTCGCCAGTATCGCTGTTGCTTCTGTCTTCCAGACTTCTTTCTCCTTGGCATACTGACTCATGGAGATGGATTTGCCTCTCTGCTTCTCCAGCTCTTGCTCCAGTCTTTGGACCTTCTCATGTTCCCTCTCACACAGAGTCACCTGGCTTCTAAGCTCCGCCTCCAGCGATGCTCTTGTGGCGCTCAACGTGATCTTCAGCTGCTCCAGGGTGAGGCATTCTTTTTCTAGCATTTTCTCTGCATTCTACATAGCAGCCTGTACTTCATTTTTTTCTTGCGCCAATTGCGTCTTCACTTTCTGCGCTTGGTGAAGCTTCTCAGTCCCATCACTGACCTGACCAGTCAGGTTTAAAACCTCTTCCTTTAGGTTTATATTCTCCATTTTCACAGTCTCTATATCCCTTAGGACCGTTTCATTGGCTTTCTTCAAAGTACCCATCTCTGCCCCTAGTGATGCTCTTGTGGCGTACAGCGTGGCCCTCAGTTCCTCATGCTGTTCTGTGGGGACATACTGGGTACGCAGCCGTTCCTGTAGCACTCGCTGCTTCTCCTTGGCTGCTTGTAGACTTGCATGTAGCTCTTGCAGCTGGCTCTGCCATAAGTGCGTTGCCTGTGTGTGCTGCTGCAGGTAGACACGTTGCATCCTCTCTGCATTCTGCAGTGCTTCCTGCACCTCTAGCTTTTCCTGGATCAATTGCTTCTCCACTTTTCCTGCTTCTTATCACCTTTACTGATTTGATCAGTCAAGTCTGAATTTTTCTGCATCAGACTTACATTCTCCTTCTTTACAGTCTCTAAATCCCTCAGGGCATTCTCATGGGTTTCCTTCAACTTACCCAGCTCTGTGTTTAGACTGTGGCCCTCCTGGCGTGAGAGCTCCAGCTCTGTTTTGAGCGTGCTAGCTTCTTGGTGAGAAACTTCTAAGGGCCTCATGCAGAGAGCAGCGCTAATTATAATTGGAGAGGGAAATAAAATGTACCTTTATTGGAGAGTTTTTTTCTCCATATGCAGAAAGGGCATACAACTGCATTTACAATCCTTTCTGCATATGGAGAGTTTCAACCAGCGCTATGAGCGCTGTTGAAACTAGTGGGGAAAAAAATCGATTTATTTTTTTCCCCTCCACCGGCCGCGAAGCGCCAGCTGCTTGGTGGAGAGGAAAAATGTTGAAAATCGCGCCATTTTTTTGGCGCAAACAGCCACTAGATGGCGTTCGCGGCTCTCTGCATACGGCAGAAAAAAACACTGGAGAGATTAGGATCTCTCCAGCCGCTCGGCGAATTTCAAGAAAAAAAAAATGGGGCTTTTTTTAAAACTTGCCTTTTTCTGCTGCTTTCAGCTCGATTTTCGCCGGAAAATGGCGAGATTGCTATTAGCGCTGCTCTCTGCATAGGCCCCTAAGTCTTTGATGAAGTTTTGCACATCTCTCTGGGAAATCTGATAGCATAGTCTCCAGTCAGGACTTGTTCTCTCTGATTCCATGTTAGCAATTGCGGTGTTGGCCTTATTCAAACTTGTCGTCAGCTCCTCCAACTCACTCCGCAAGAGATGCTCTGTTTTCTTTAATGCCGCATATTCTTGTATAGCTGGGAGTATACACCACTGTACCTTGGCATTAGCTTCTCGCCCCCTATTCAATTGTTCCTGCAAGACATCATAATCACGCTGGGCAGTTTGGAGTGCAGAAATTAAGGCCTCTTTTCCCTGGATCAAGGATTCAGCTTCCCTTTGCTCCTCCTTTTCCTTTGCCACCGTTCCAGTGACAATTCTGCCCATCACTCCGGTCTGCAGCACCTCTCGGTGGCTTGCTGACGCCTGTTGTCCTGATATCGCAGGCTCAAGTGGTTCGGTAACTTCCTCTGTGACTTGAAAAATATTTTTATTTTTCTTCTTTCTCTTTGTTTTATTAGTTCCAGAGACATCAGTGGTACTGGGCACACACACACTGGACACTTTTGCAGCTTTCATTTGCGGGTACGTCTCTCTTCTTGGGGCCACATATGCGTCATCATCATAATCATCATATGGCCTGAATGGACACTGTTTTGTACAGTATGGTTATGTACATTGCAAAACTGACATTTGACGGCGGCCATTTTAAAACCCCGTTTTTTTGTTTTTTTTTTCACACCCGACGAGGCAGACTTTGCACAACACACGTAACTTGTATGGGCTTTACAATCTTTGAACCTTCTGGGTTCTTCTTAGGGCAACATCTATGCCAAAATCCATTTTCAATTTCCTTTTACCAGACAGGGCAAACTTTACCTCACAGCACTTGCTAGCTGCAAATTCACTCGCTTCAGCAAAAGGCAGTAGCTTTACACAGCAATCCTTTCATACCCGACGGGGCAAAATTTACACTACTTCCATGCTTCAGCAAAAAATCATTTTTTTTTTCCGCTTGAGTTCAGTGTCTCAACACATCTTCATCTACTGACCCCCAGAGGCGTAGAATCCCACTTCTGACACCACCTGTGGCAAGACGGCCTCGTGGCGGGGTCAGTAAGACGCTAGACACGATGGGAAACTTTAAACACTAGTGGTTTATTAGCTACAACCAAAATAATTATGGGTGCACTGTCCCTTTAAGAAACTACTTTCTTGAAAATTAAAGCCTAGTCCCATTAGGGACACTAACTCACTTCTTGAGCCCTTACTAACAGGACAGCCAACTAATCTGGTCATGCCCAAAACATGCTATACAAAGGATAACGATACGTATAAGAATAAAGTCTTATCTGTTTTGCCGCTCCAGTAGCAACAGGAACACGGTTCCGGGGAGCAGGCTGTGTCCAGCCTCGCAGCGATCTTGATCTTTATCCTGGGTTGGGGTCCCAGCTGGTCCCAGCAGCCTAGCTCCTTGCAGGAATGGGGGACCAGAGCAACAGCAACGGCTGCCTAGCCGGGAGAGTTCTCTCCACCTTCCTGTGGAAAAACAAGCTCTCTGTGTGTGTGTCACTTCCTGCTTTTAAACCTGCAGTTTCTCAGGCCTCCTGCTTAATTAGGCTGCAGGTGTGCTTCTTTCTGTCTGAGGAGATTAACACTCTGTGAACTGGCTGCAGCGTCTCTCCATTCACTGTCACAGCCTACTGAGTCAGTGACTCTGTCACACCACGTATTGCTGCTGACAGTTGGAATAATCTACTTGTCTCAGTGGTACCACAATCTATTAATAGATATCATCCCTCCCCATCCCCTTTCCCACCCCTAATCCTCCTTCCGCTACCCCATCCCCCCACCCCTTTTTTTTCCGTTATCCCCAATCCCAGTTTTACCCCGCTCTCCACGGCTCTGTAGGGCGCGAAAAGTCGTGGAACCGCCGATTTATACAGTACAATATGTCCTAATGATTGTATTTAATTTATTGTGATACACAAAACAACTATGCAATGTACTGCTGCGGCACAGTTTATTCGAGCATTTGCCCGTTCTGTGCCGCAGCAGTAGCCTGGCGCGCGCCCGAGTGTGACGGGCGCACGCCGAAGCAGCGGAAGAGCGCCCTCCGATCGGGGCGCTCTCCCTACCGCTGCCGGGTCCGCCGGGTCCCCCGGAACCCCCTGCCGCTGTCCCGCGATCGCGGGACACCAGGGCTCCCTCGGGGAGCCCCTGGACACGCGTGCAGCGGGAGCACGCTCCCGATGACGCGTGACCGCGCGTCTATGACGCGCGGCACGCCGAGGGGCGGCCACTAGCAAGCCGGGAGATGTCCCGGCTTGCGGTACCGACCACACTTCAATAAAGTGTGTCGGTAGTGTATGTCTTATTGTATTTCATGCACAATTATTTCAATAAAATACAAGTTATAAAATAAAAAAAAAACAGGCATTTTCAGAAATCAGTGGCAAATTGTTTGATTCTGGCTGGAAAGGTACTGATCCCCACTATGAATAGTCTGATGTAAAATACTGGCACTCGGGTGATGTCATCAGTATCAGTAACGGTGTTTAGGGTAAAGAGAGATGGACAACCATAGTGTGATCCGAGAAAAATAACACTTTTATAAACACAATAAAAATTGAACACTTACACAGTGTATAAAGAACATAGGCATATAATAAAATCTTTAGCGTCACCCGCCTGGTTTCTCCCCGCTGCCTCTGTCTCCGACCTCTCGATCGTGGCTTGTCAATGCTGAGTTTGGGAGTGATCCGGGTCCTGGATGATGCCGATATAAAGAGGGTCTCTGCTGCAATAGCTGCTTAGCAGGGGGTGGTTCAGGAGTCCTGTGGTGACGTCAGATCGGGAACGACTCTACACGTTTCACTTAGAGTGTAGCTTCTTCATGAGTCATGGCAACGAGACTACTTGTTGCTCTAAATATACCCTAATCTGCGCTCTGATAGGTTGATAATCTAGCCAATAGCCTACAGCGATATTAATCAGACGGGGAACATCCCACATCTGTCAAAAATGGCTATAATAGCACACACCAACTATTAATATGTGGAAGGGACAGATCTAAATTAAACAAATGAATAAATTGCTATCATCTAACTAAAAAATGGTGACAAAGGGAATATTTGGGCTCGACGCAGAGAAGGAGCATGGAGAGAGTAGAAAAATATGTATTAATAACACAAATAAAATACATCATATAAAATTACTTATAAAAATCTCAAAAATGACTCAAATTGAAAATTACTCAAAAAAAGGAGATACCACAGAATAAGAAATATATCATAAAATAGCGGAAGCTGTAAGGAATTATAAAAAAAGGCACAATGTCTGTGTCAGCATTAAGCCCTTTGGGAATCATAGACTTCATTTTATGAATCCAAAAGGTTTCCTTACGGGCCAGGGTTTGGGTTCTATGCCCACCTCTCCAATGTGGAGTGGTAGGTTCTATCCCTCTGAAGGTGAGAAAACCTAGGTCAGAATTATTTTAAAATGTTTAGGAACACTATGGGGGCTATGCACTAAGCAGTGATAAGTCGTTTTAAGAGCTCAAAATGCTGTTAGAATGTGAAGTTCCGCTGAGCGCTATTCACTAAGCCACGCAAACAGGCACTTTGCGCTCTAAAACGGACTTTTTCATTGAAAGTCCAACTTTGCTCGTACGATGAGCTGTTTGCGCTTAATCCTGCCCTTCTGCGGGATACAGTAAGCAATGCAAACTTATCGTACATGAAAGTTGCGCTGAATAAAGCTCACCAGCTAAAGGCAGGTGATAAAAAAAGCAGGACTTTGAAAAAATTCTTTGTTTACCTTTTTGCAGGCGCAAAACCCATACAACAGGCCGGCGGGTGTCCCCGGCTGACCCCGCGGGGGTCCCCGAGGGAGGCCGGAGGTCGTGCGTGTGTCCCCGGCTGAGCCCGTGGCCGTCCCGGGGTCCCCACGGGAGTACCGGGGTACCCGCGGGCCTGCGGTACCAATCTTGTGCCTACAAAAAAACTAAACATTATTTCTAACTAAATACACCCCCCTAACACATACAGTACAATAATGTGCAAAATAACTATTATCCAGATACAGCCGCGGCCCCTTTTATTCTCCAACATCTCCGAATTTTTGCGGGGATTTTTTCCGAATGCCACGTACTTCACCGCACTTCACCACGTTCATGCCGCATTTTGACCGCATTCATGTTGCATTCACACCCGCGGTTGATGCGCGGTTCATGTGTTTATTAATAATGGTTCTGGTGTAGTAGTCCCGCTGCCACCTGTCAACTACGAGTATTATCAAGAATACGGGACTGGCAGTGGCTCGGCGCCAGCTGATTGGCAAAGTCTATGGTGAGTAATGTTGCCGTATTTTATTCTGTTTTTGAAATATCAATGCACAGTCAAGCGAGTCTCCTGTAAACAATATCATTGGCTGAGCAGCTTCTACAGTAGATACTGAACAATTGGTGGAACGCTAGGCGCATGCGCATTGGAACCTTCTTGAAACACATATGCATGTCATCACATCAACAGTAGGCGCATGCGCATGTGAACAGGAGACGCCCCCGAGAAAATTATTGGTGGGACTGACTGTGGGAACTTCTTTAGGGGACTGACTGACCATTACAGTAAAACTTTTACTTTTTTTTTTCCTCAGAAAAGAAAACTTTGTCATCTCATGCGGAAAATGGCAAATGGAGGGATTTTGATGGATAATATCGCTTTGTGTTACAATGCCTACACATTGTTGAATCTGATTAAAAAAAAACACGTACCGGAGTCTACAGTTTAGTGGCCGTTGTTATTGATTAGGATAGAATACTGTAACTGAGAGCTTCATAGAAAACCTGAAACAGTATTTATTTATTTATTTATAAAATATTTTACCAGGAGGTAATACATTGAGAGTTACCTCTCGTTTTCAAGTATGTCCTGGGCACAGAGTAAACAAAATAATACATGGTTACAAATACAGTTACATAAATGAACAAGGTATACATTATATACAAGACATTGCATGCACAGTTAAAGAAAATATATATTATGAGCGTATGAAACAGTTACAGACCAGATTAAAGTGTGAGACAGCCTTAGATTTGAAAGAACTTAAGCTGGTGGTGGATATGAGAGTCTCTGGTAGGTTGTTACAGTTTTGGGGTGCACGGAAGGAGAAGGAGGAACGTCCGGATACTTTGTTGAGTATGCTGTTGTTTTCAGACCATATACAATACTTTTTTTTATATATACTGTATAATAAACCCAAAAAATAAAAAGTATGCATTTATTCTACATGTATTCCAGTACATATGTGTATTCTATAACCGTACAGCATGTATTGTTGTAATACTCTTGTGATGTACAGTTAGTACTGAGCATGCCTACAGTATACAGTACAGTACAGTACTGTACAGTATGCCTGGACAGTACTGTATGTTCTAGAAACACTGTATTTTGTTACAGTATAAAAGGAGACAATGGAACAATTTAAAACAAATCAACATTTTCTTTTATTGGTGGAGCAAGTACAAAAACATTTATTTACAAATACACTTTAAAAACATTTCAAATGTAAAGCAATTCAAAACATTTACGGTGTATGGTTTACTGCTAGAGAAAACATTTATGTACAGAAAGTCAAAACATTTACAGTAGGATGGTGTACAGAACAGTCAGTCAGGCCTGCACAACTCCAGTCCTCGAGGGCAGCAAACAGGCCCGGTTTTCAGGATAACCTTGAAAACCGGGCCTGTTTGTGGCTCACGAGGACTGGAATTGTGCAGGTCTTGTGTAAGTAAAAACATTTCTTTATTAATACAAGTTAAAACACGCAACATCACCTTTATTAAAGTACAGAAAGTCAAAACATGTACAGCGCAACAGTATGGTGTTATTAAAAAAAAATCTTTATTCATAAAATTTAAAAAACGCAACATCTCCTTTATTAAAGTACAGAAAGTCAAAACATTTACCAAAACATTTACAAAAAATAAACAACAGTTGAACAGTCACGCAAATTCGATCCCCACCAGATTGTCCTTCCAGGGCCGATGCCTTGTATGGCGCAAAATGCCATTAATGGAGTCTCGAACGATTTTCATTAAAGGATCTGAAATTGAAAAATAGCGCCGCAATTCCTCCACAATAGTCATTCTTACATTTTCAGGATGCGCCCTTTTTTCGCGATTTCCTTCGTAGTTTACATTGTTGGCCCACCTGCAGTACACCAAGTAGGACACGTGGTGCTTAAAAATTTACATGCCATACTTCTGGGGTAAACCAGCACTCATCACCCTATACTTCTCCCTGAGAGCCTACTTTCCGTACTTCCACTTCCGCCTTCATTGACTCCAGAGCAGGAGGGAACTTTGTGGATCAGGAGTTCTCGGAACTTAACAACATTCCACTCACCAGGAAAAAAGTTCCCATCGGATTGGAGGGAATTGACGTTCGACCCCTGAACTCTGCCTTCAACTCCGTCGTAACGGTTCCCCTCACCTTGTCTTCTCTCGACAGTCACACTGAGACCCTTGCCTTGGACATCATTCATTCCCCCGGGACTCCAGTTACTCTAGTGCTACCATGGCTGCAACAACACAACCCCTGTATTGACTGGAGGTCACGCACGCCTCTCCAATGGAGACCAAGGTCAAAAGAGTCGAGTACGCCGGTCATTACCTCTCCTACGGTGCCACCTCCCTCGAGATCCGACCTCCCGGAGCCTTACTCCGACTTCTTGGACGTCTTCAGCAAGACACATTCCGAAGTACTACCACCCCAAAGGCCTTACGACTGCCTGATCGACCTAATTCCAGGTGCTGTACTCCCCAAATCCAAGTCGTATCCTCTCTCCCCCCCCCCGGGACTGAAGCTATGGGTGAATACATACGCGAGAACCTCGAGAAGGGATCTATACGTAATTCTTCCTCACCTGCTGGGGCCGGGTTCTTTTTCGTTAAAAAGGACAATACACTTGACTACCGACGGCCTCAATCGGATCACGGTCAAGAATCGGTACCCTCTCCCCCTCATCTCTGAACTTTGACAGACTTCAGGGGGTCAAGCTTTTCACGAAACTGGACCTTTGAAGGGCATACATTCTAATCCGTATTTGAGAAGGTGGCGAATTGAAGACCGCTTTCAATACATGCAGCAGTCATTATGAGTACCTTGTGATGCCTTTCGGCCTCAGTAACGCCCCGGCTGTGTTTCAAGATTTTATAAATGAAATTTTTCGGGATGTACTTAACTCTTTCGTGATTGTATACCTGGATGACATCCTTATTTTTTCAAAGAACCTTCAAGATCACATCCATCACAACAGGCTCGTTCTCTCCCGCCTCCGCGCCAATCATTTATACGCCAAGATGGAGAAATGTCACTTTCATTAAACTTCCATATCCTTCTTAACATATATCATCTCAGATAAAGGATTCTCCATGGACCCAGAGAAACTTAAAGCCGTCCTCGATTGGCCGCAACCTAACTCTCTCAAGTCCATTCAACGCTTCTTAGGTTTTTCCAACTACTATCGTAAGTTTATTCAAGATTTTTTGACTATTATTGCTCCCATTACAGCCCTCACTAAAAAGGGGTCCGATCCCTCGGCCTGGTCTCCTGAGGCAGCCTCGGCCTTCGAGACTTTAAAGAAAGCTTTTGTCTTGGCTCCCATTCTTCGCCATCCAGATACCAGCCTACCCTTTGTCTTAGAGTTGGATGCCTCGGATTGTGGAGCATGGGCTGTACTCTTGCAGAGATCTTCTCCTCAAGATAAGTTACACCCCTGTGGGTTTTTCTCAAAAAAAGTTTCTTCAGCCGGAAAACATTAGGTATACTCATGGCTGGAGGAAGCTGGAGGCGGAAAGCCCAGGTTTGAATTGCTCCAGTACGGTGAAGGGGCCCAGGAACTTAGGAGATAATTTGGGAGTAGGAGTCTTCAGACGGATGTTTCTTGATGAGAGCCAGACTTTATCCTCGGGTTTATATCTGGGGGATGTTCGGCAACAACGATCAGCCTGGAACTTAAACCTCTCTGCAGACTTCTGGAGAGCCGACTGGATCTTGGTCCAAGAGTCCTGAAGTACGGTGATCCATTCATCAGCAGCCAGAATCCTGAGGAAGGAATGGAGATAGGAAAACGTCTGGGATGAAATCCATAATTTACGAAAAATAAGGATTCTTGAGTGGACTCGTTTTTCGAGGAATTGATGGCGAATTCAGCCCAAGGTAACAATTCAGACCAGTAATCCTGGGTCTCAGACTCAAAACAGCACAGGTACTGCTCCAAGGCCTTGTTGACTCTCTGTCTGGCCATTCGTCTGTGGGTGATAGCCTGAAGAAAAAGACATAGAAATGCAGAGATTCTTGGTAAAGGCTCGCCAGAACCTGAACACAAACTGGGAATCCCTGTCGGAAACAATAGAAGTGGGAATACCGTGAATGCGAAAGATTTCTTTTGAAAATATATCATCCAGGGCAGGTGAGGAGGGCAGACCCTTGAGGGGGATGAAGTGTACCTGCTTGGAGAAGCGATCAACTACCACCAAGATGATATTCATTCCCTTGGATCTGGGCAGTTCCACAATAAAGTCTATCGAGATGGGAGACCAGGGGCATTCAGGAACAGCTAAAGGCATTAGCAAACCAGAGGGATTTTGTCGAAGGGCTTTGCTCTGAGCACAAATGGGGCAAGCGCTGGTAAACTTCTGAATGGTCTTTGCCATATTAGGCCACAAAAAGGTGCATTGAATAAGGTCAAGGGTCCTCTTGAAGCCAGGATGTCCTGCAGAACGGGAGGAATGGCCCCATTCCAAGATCTTGGGGTGAAAACTGGAAGTAGCATAGAGCCTTCCCTCCGGTACCTCTAGACCACTCGTAATGTGTTTATGAGCCTTGATGATCTTGTCCAGAATGTCGAACGAGGCAGCTGAGATGATGTCTTCTGGGTAGAATGGTCTCGGGGACTTCTGTCTGCAAAGAGCGTCGGCTTTCACATTTTTTGTGCCTGGGATATAAGAAAGGGCATATTTGAACCTAGAGAAGATTCAACGTGCAGACTCAATATATAAAAGATGTTTGTGGTCGGTAAGTATAGAAATTGGCACTCTATTGCCTCCACTCCTGAAGAGCTATCTTGATGGCCAGTAACTCTCTGTTGCCCACGTCATAATTCTTCTCGGCTACCTCGACCAACCTACACTCCAGACGCGCCCACATGGCTGTGGGTGGGGTTTCTATCCATTCCCACCTCAGCCCCGAGGTCCCACCTTGTTTGTGGTGAGCACAGAATGACAGTATGTTCAGCCCCACAAACATAGACCCTGCTGAGGTGGGGCAAGTCTTGACCTCAAGCCAACATGTTCTCTAAACTAGAGAGATATCTAGAGCAGAATGAACAATGGGTGGACCTGCTACAGCAGATCCTTCTCTCTCTCACTGTCCGGGCACAAACTCCTCCTCCTCCTAGTTCCACTCCATCAGGTACTTATGCCCCCATGCCTACCCTTTTGTCTACAACTAATACTTCTGAACCCCGACTCCCAACCGCTATGCTGGAGATCCTCATGGGTGTAGATAGTTCTTGAACCAATGCTTAATCCAGTTTGAGATCATGCCTTCTAGCTTTCCTTCCCAAAGATCCAAGGTGGCATACATCATCTAAATATTCACTGATGACACCCTGGTTTGGGCTTCCCCCATCTGGGAACAATGGTCGGAGCTAGCGCAGGACATCGGGCTATTCCACAGGGAATTCCATAGAGTCTTTGAGACACCTGGTCACAGCCTGTTCTCTGTTTCATATCTCCCAGGGAAACCGACCGGTTGCCAGATACGCTCTGGAGTTTCGTACAATTGCTGCAGAGACCGGATGGAATAACGAAGCATTGTCATCTGCTTTCTGGCAGGGCCTTTCGGAGTCACTAAAGGACGAACTCGCCGCACAAGAGCGCCCAACGGATCTTGAGGAACTTATCGCTGTCTGCATCTGCGTAGACCAACGGTTGCAAGAGAGATGGTCCGAACGATCCCGTCATCACCAACTTGCACCCAGATTGCTTCTCTCCACTTTGCTATTAAGTCATCTTCTCACTCTGACTCTCGTGAACCCTTGCAACAGGGTGGTAATAAGTTGTTCCCCTCTGAGAAGCAATGCCGACGAAGCGCTGGACTGTCTGTATTGTCTGTACTGTCTGTATTGTGGCAATCCCAGGCATCAAGTGCTCCTTTGCCCTCACAAGTCGTGAAAACCCAACTCCCAATGAGGTCCAGGGGAATCTCATTGAGAACATTCTCCATCTCCCCTATCGCCAGAGGGATCTTGCCGACCAGGATTTTGATACCAGTTTCTCTTACCGGTTGAGGGTTTTCGTGCCACCGCTCTGGTATTTGTGGTTTCAGGGTCTGGAGGCAATTTTATTGACCAAGGTTTCGCGGTGAGTATGTCACACCCCTTCCATTGAAGTTATCCTGGGTTTTCCATGGCTTCAACGCCATAATCCCTGCATCGACTGGACCAATAAAGAATCTATTCAGTGGCGTACCCTTTGTGCAGAGGGCTGTACGGTTCCCGTCCAAAAGATTTGTGGGTTGGTCACCCCCGGAAAGGAGACAAGCTTTCTACCTGACGTATACGCTGAATTCCGTGATGTTTTTGACAAGGCACGATCAGAGGTCCTACCGTCGCATCGTCCCTTCGATTGTCCTATTGACCTTTTACCCAGTTCAGTTCTTCTCAGGGGAAGCGTGACATACAAATACAAAAGTCCCTTGTTAGAGCACTCAACCTCTACTGAATTATTATTTTTATTTATAAATAATCAGTGAGAAAATAGTGAAAACAAACGGTGCATGTTAAAAACTAATCAGCGTGAAAGAGAGGTTAGGGAATGAATCCCTCTATCCCCATAGATTGTATTAATTCTCATATATCCACAAAAGATTATACAAAGGTGAATACATACTTACCTATATGCACTGGAAAACTAGATATGAATACCTGAAATAGGAACAAAACAAATGCCATTAATATAATTCCATGCCAATCCGAAATTACCTCCTCCAGATAGCATATATATGCGAGAATATGAGCCCCTTCAGTCCAACAGGGAAATAATGGTCTTATCCCTATTTCATTCACAACTACTTTGTAGCAACGGTTCAATTTTAACAATACAATTTAATGAGGTTAATCCTTGCTGAGGGTTTGTTTACATCATGTGCATAGTATGGCCGATTGCCAGCAAGAGTTGCCATGGTTACGTGATGCTATAAAAATCCTGTGCAAGCAGGGACCCACCCCCAAAGAGGAACTAAACATGTGTCGGGTGTCACGTGACGCATGACTAGTGACGTCAGTAGCGCAACAGAGAGACGGAGACGCTAGGTCTCAGTTTGTTGCATGTACAGCTCTATCTACGATAAATGACTGCCTCTGCTACACACTAGCAAGTTGTAAATCAAGTGGTGGGCCCCAGGAGGCAACCACTAGCTAGAGAGAATACTGAGAGCTGCCTACCAGGCATGTACTTTAGCCTCTGAGAGGTACATTTTCACTATCAATACACATGCACGATTTGTCACAAGTTAAGGGATTTGTCATAGCATAACAGTGGGCTCTACATCTGTCTGCGATTGGTAGATGACACACCACTATTTCACTCCAGACACTCTTATTAGTATTTTATTCACAAGGTATAAATCTGAAGTAAGTAATTTAAAAGTAGGATCTACTACGTACATGGAGAATACAGTATATAGAGATATGAGATCCCAAGATCACCAATAATATCAACTGCTGTATTAACAACCATATCAGGGAGAATCTCACTCCATTCATATGAAGCAGTATCATATCAGTACAGTATATAAAATACAGTGGATTTATATGGACAATGTTATATCATTGTGAGTAAAATATACTCAGAGAGATTCATTCCCTAACCTCTCCTTCACGCTAATTAGGTTATAACATGCGCCTTGTAACAGATCGGGGGACACGCGCCTCTCACCGGGTCCCCGTCACCTCTAGCCCCATGGTAGCTTCCTGCCCTGTGTCTCTTCTCTCTCAGCAGCTACCTCCTCCACACCGAGCCGTTCCTCCGCGGCGCATGCCGCATCTGCATGCATGCGATCGGGGCGCGCGCACGGCAGCCTTACAGAAGGCGCGCACACCAATCCTCTTACCTGCCCTCCCGTGCTGCTGGCGCCGCCCCTCACCAGCTGCAGGCCATTACCAGGTATCACTCCCCTGTCTCTCTTCCTGTTTATCTGGACCTATCATTGCAACCACTCAGCCAAGACTCCACTCCACCCCTTGCTACCATTGGCTCCTACTACTTTATAACCCCACTCTGCCCTCTCTGTCGTCGCTCAGCACAGCTTCTCTGTGGCTCCTGTGTGCAGTGACTTTGCCAAGCTCTCTCTTCCAGCTCCCTGTTCCTGTCCCTGCCTCTGTTTGGATTCCCTTAGTTTGATCTCGGCTCGGCTTTACTACGTGTACCTCTCTACTCCTGGACTCTGCTTTGGACCTCACCACGCTGCTCTCTCCTGCCCCTGACCCTTGGCTCCTGGACATTAACTCTCCGACTTTTGGCACCCTGAACTCAGCAAGTATATCGTTAACTCTTTTCTAACCAGGCCTGGCAATGCAACTTTCCACACTCCGGGCACGCCCTCACTGCTGTGGGTGCGTGTTATACCCTTACCCACCTCAGTACTGGGGACTAGCCAGGTCTGCGGGCATACATGCGTTACACGCCTTTTGTTTTCACTATTTTCTCACCTATTATAAATAAATAAATATAATAATTCAGTAGAGGTTGAGTGCTCTAACGAGTTACATTTGTAACTGTATGCCATGTTACCCCTTTTCCTCATAGCACCCCTCTAGTATGAAAAAATATTTCTAAAATATTAGCTGAGCAATGACTACCTTTCTTTACTTACAGTACTTCAGGGGAAGGTCTTATCTACTCTCACTCCCGAAGACTAAAGCTATGAATGACTACATCCAAGAAAATCTTAAAAGGGGTTTCATTTGGAAGTCTTCTTCTCCAGCCGGTGCAGGATTATTTTTCGTTAAAAAAAGGACGGATTCATTCACCCATGCATCTTAGAGGTCTTAACAAGATTACCCTCAAGAATCGTTACCCTTTACCTTTGATCTCAGAACGTTTCGACAATTTGGTGAGAATTTGCCAGGGTGACTATTGGAAAACGGCCTTCAACACACGGGATGGTCATTATGAATACCTCGTCATGCCCTTTGGTCTCTGCAACGATACTTCTCTAAGATTCGTCACGAGACCTTCCGGGACCTCCTCAACCAGTTTCTTATTGTCTACTTGGATGACCTAATGATTTTTTCCAAATCTATTCAAGAACACATCGGCCAAGTCAAACAGGTACTATTACGCCTTCGCGAAAATCATCTCTTCGCCAAATTGGAGAAATGCCAGTTCCATCAAACTTCCATGGAATTTTTGGGATATATCATCTCCGACTCCGGGTTCTCCATGGATCCAGCTAAACTCAAGGCAGTCCTGGACTGGCCTCGGCCTATGAATCTCAAGGCCGTACAATGATTTTTGGGCTTTGCGAATTATTATCACAGGTTTATTCGGAATTTCTCATCTACGGGAGCCCCCATCACAGCCTTGACCAAGAAAGTTGCGGATTCTGCTTCTTGGCCACCAGTCGCCATTCAAACTTTTGACCATCTGATAAAAGCCTTTGTGTCTGCCCCCATCCTCATACATCCAGATCCAAAACTAACATTGACCTTGGAGGTAAATGCGTCTGATGTCGGGGCCAGAGCCATTCTACCTTAAAGAAAATCACCTCAGGCTAGGCTCCACCCCTGCACCTTTTTTTTTAATAAAAATTATTCTGCTGAGCAGAATTATGACATATGTAACTGGGAACTCATGGCCCTCAAGCTTGCTCTTGAAGAATGGAGGCACCTGTTGTAAGGTACGGAGAGCCCTATCACCATCTTAACTGACCACAAAAATTTGCTCTTCTTCGAAGGCGCTCTTCGCCTAGGTGCTCGACAAGCTCGCTGGTCACTCTTTACCTCCCACTTTAATTACATTATCTCCTTTGTTCAGGTTCCAAAAATGTCAAAGCCGATGCTCTTTCGCGACAGTTTCTGGTTGAAGATAAGTCCGATTATCATTTAGAGACAGTCCTTCCTTCAAAGTACATACTCTCCACTAACACATTTGAAGTACTGGATGACATTCTACAGGACCAATCTCGTATTCCAGAGGGTCTCGAAGTCCTAGAGGGTCGCCTTTTCACCTCACCACAATAACGAAAGAAAGTTCTAGAATGGGGCCATTCCTCCAAATCATCTGGACACCCAGGTACCAGAAGAACCACCAATCTTGTGGAACAAACTTTCTGGTGGCCCGGCATTCAAGGGGACATTAAAGAATTTGTCAAAGCATGTTCAACGTGTGCTTGTAACAAAACTCCCCGGAGAAAACCACCTGGACACTTACACTCTCTTCCCATCCCGGATCGCCCTTGGAACAATTTGTCTATGGACTTTATAGTAGAACTACCTGCTTCCAAGAGGATGAATACCATTCTTTTCATCATTGACTGCTTTTCCAAGCAGACGCACTTCATCCCATTGAGAGGTATTCCCAGTTCTTCCAAGCTAGCAGATATTTTTGTCAAGGAGATCTTTCGCCTGCATGGATACCACAGACCATTGTCTCTGACCAAGGGTTACAGTTCATTTCCAGGTACTGGCGTTCTTTTTCTCAAAGGATGGGCATCTCGTTACATTTTTTTTCAGGGTATCATCCCCAAACCAATGGTTAGCCAGAGAGAACCAACCAAACCTTGGAGCAGTACCTGCGTTGTTTCGTCTCGGACACCCAGTATAACTGGTCGAATTTTTGGTGGGGGTTGAATTTTTGGTGGGTGGGGGGTGAATTTTTGGTGGGTGGGTGAATTTTTGGTGGGGGGTGAATTTTTGGTGGGTGTGGGGTGAATTTTTTGGGGGTGAATTTTTGGTTGGGGGGTGAATTTTCGGTGGGTGGGGGGGTGAATTTTTGGTGGGTGGGGGGGTGAATTTTTGGTGGGTGGGTGAATTTTTAGTGGGGGGTGAATTTTTGGTGGGGGGGTGAATTTTTGGTGGGTGGGGGTTGAATTTTTTTTTGGGGGGTGAATTTTTGGTGGGTGGGTGGGGGTGAATTTTTGGTGGGGGGGTGAATTTTCGGTGGGTGGGTGGAGGTGAATATTTGGGGCGTGAATTTTTGGTGGGTGGGTGGGGGGTTTTTGGTTGGAATTTTGGTGGGGGTGAATTTTTGGTGGGTGGGTAGGGGTGAATTTTCGGTGGGGGGGGTGAATTTTGGGTGGGGGTGTGGGGGGTGTGAATTTTGGGTGGCCTTTGAATCTTAGGTGGATGGGGATGAATCCTGCAGGGGGTGGGTGTGTGTGAATCTTGGGTGTGTGTGTGTGAGCCTAGCCCCCCATTCCAGGCGATCGGTTCCCCCCTGTCCCCTGCGTGTGTTCCTCCCCCCCTGTCTCATGTGCATGTTCCTCCCCCTCCCTGTCCCCTGCACGTGTTCCTCCCCACCCACCCCCTGTCCCCTGCTCATGTTCCTCCCCCCACCTGCCCCCTGTTCCTCCCCCCATGTCCCCTGCTCGTGTTCTTCCCCCCTGTCTCCTGCTCGTGTTCTTTTCCCCCCGTCCCCTGCTCGTATTCCTCCCCCCCTGTCCCCTGCGCATGTTCCTCCCCCCTGTCCCCTGCGCGTGTTCCTCTCGCCCCCAACCCCTGCATGTGTTCCTCCCCACCCACCCCCTGTCCCCTGCTCGTGTTCCTCCCCATCCCCTGTTCCTCCCCCCATATCCCTTGCTCATGTTCCTCCCCCCCCTGTCCCCTGCTCGTGTTTCTCCTCCTGTCCCCTGCTCGTGTTCTTCCCCCCCCCTGTCCCCTGCTCGTGTTCCTCCCCCCCTGTCCCCTGGGTGTGTTCCTCCCCCCCCTGTCCCTAGCGCGTGTTTCTCCCCCCCTGCATACCCTTCGCGTGTTTCCCCCACCCCCCTCTCTACCCCTCCCCGGCGATCACCGCTGAGGGGAGGGGTGAGAAACCAGGGCCCGCAGGTGGTGAGAAGCGGTGTGCGCTCCTTCCACACCCCCTCCCCAGCGCTCCCGTTCCCCCCTCACCTTTGTTGCCGGGCTGCAAGGTAAGAGAAAATTTGAGGGCAGAGCTATTCTTGGCCAGCAGCACGTCCATGGATGTTGGGCAGCACGCCAGCATGCAAGTTTGGAGGTTTGTCCTGGAGGGAGAGGAGGGGGGTTGGGGGTAGGAAAGGCGGCACCAGTGTTCAGACAATCGGCCGGGAAGGTGTGTAGGTATCGAGGTGAAGAGGGTGTTGCGTGCGGGAAGGCGCATATGCGGGCGGGAAGGTGGTCATTTTTTTAAAGTAGCGGTGCCGCCATGCAGGCTGGTGAGCGCGGAGCGGTTGTGAATGCAGAAATTGTCACAGGTGCATGGAAGATGTACAATTAATATGTTATCGTGCGTTTGGGAGCGGGCAGGAAGGCGTAAATTTAAGTTGGATGAGCGGGAGGGAAGCATTAAGTGTGTGAAGTTAGGGGCCTGCTGAGCGCGGAGTGGGTGGAAAGGCAAAGGGAGTGTGGAGCGTGTGGGAAGCCAGAAATGTTGAGCGTGTAGCGGGTGACAGGGTGATGATGATGGGGCCAGATGTGGGCAGTAGCGGTGCAGACAGTAATCATGCTGCTGGCGGTGGGAGTGATTTGTGAGAGTAAGGGGAGTGCTGAGGTAGGGGGGGGTGGACAGCAGAGGCGGTTTGTGTGATAAGTGGGTTAAACATACCAAGGTGGGTGGGTGAGTCCACAAGGGTGGTCCCAGGGGTGTAGGGTGAGTCTGCAGGGAGAGAGTCTCGAGGCTAATAGGCTTCAGAGTCTCGGATAACAGTCTCAGGGGACTCTGTGCCAGTATGTGTGTGTCTGTGTGTGTCACAGTGGAGTAGGTGTGTCCGTGTTGTCAGTGTACCTCTTGGCCAATGAGAGCCGTGGGGGAGGTGGGGCATGGGCGGGCAGACCGAGGGACCAATGAGAATCCCCACATCTACTAACATTCAAATGAATTTCATTTTTATATATATAGATTGCAGATGTGCTAAAAATCAGTCATTGGTGCTACCAAATAGCCACATTTTCAAGATTTGTTTATTCAACTCTTACACCAGTTAACCTGACATTAATAAACACTGAAAAACTTGTTAACTGTAGGTACAGTACTGTATGTAATGCCTCGAAAACCTGGCCTCTTGAAACTTGATCTGGACTGAACATGTGCACTCCTGCTTCAATGGAATGAAATGCATACCGTATTTTCTCTTCATAGAAGCATTTCAGTGAAAGGACATTAAAGCACTCCCACAAACATTTCCTTTTCATGTAATCATGTATTGTGATTAAACTCCAGTTCAATGTTCTTTTTTAATGGTTTGCTGTGCCTGTGTAATATTTTCTGAGATTGTAGAAGGCTACTACTATTGACCAAATCTTTAGTAAATGTATGGTAGATAGGAAAAAGTATTATAGAAGCAGATGATAGTAATGCATCAGTCAGGGTTATAAAAATCATATGAAATACATTGGCATTGGGCACAACTTGTTTTTTTTTTTTTTTAACCAAGGTGTTTGCCACTTTATAGACTGTCCCTGCCAAATAAGACTACAACGATTGTAACCTTCTACAGTGATGCATGTAAAGTAAACTGGGACAGATTAAAGAAGCAATCTCCCCAAAAAAGGAATAACAAAACCTGAAACTGCATGTTTACTTTTTAGAATTTTTTTTTTTTATTTTGTTGCTGGGTTTTTACCTGATTCTTATGCCACTTTGAATATCTATTACCATGGCAACCACTATTGTTTTAATGTGTATGACTGCCAGTGGCCATTTTAAGCTTGTAGAGAGGCAAATATTCAGAAACTGATACCTTCAAAGTTTACCGCCCTAATTTTAAAAGGGTAGGTGTGCTAAAAACAGCAGCAAATGGGCTTTGCAATTGTAAGAGTCAAACAAGGATCTTTATATATGTTTTGTCTGGTTAAATTAGATACTTTACCTTGTGTGCCAGTCTCTAATACGTTTTTAAATACAGTATAGCTATCGTACATATATTATAAGAGATTGATCATATAAATTGTGTGAAAATATTTGATCTGAACATTATTTCTTCATGACTCATTTTGTAAAAATAGCTTTCCATGTAAATGTTTCTTAATGCTGCATTGAACTTTTCTTATTTTATTTAAATAGCCACAAGAAATGGTGCCAGTAAAATATGAAAGCTGTAGGTCTCCATGAAAACAGATGATCTCTTTTACAGTTTGTCTAATATACAGCACCATATCTTAGGAGCTACCTCTACCATAAAAGGAGGCCAGTGGCTAAGATGTTTGGAAAACAATATTGGCACTTGAAATCTTTATTTATGTCTTCATAAAATGTTTATAGAAAGACATAAAAACTAAAGAGCAAAAGCATTAAGAGAAAGCAATAATATTACTATGTTGAAAAATGCCTTCTTCAAAAAAATTTATTTTTGATCTATTCAGAGAACAGAATTGAAAGTGTAAAATGAATTAAAGAACTAATTCACCAAAAAGTTGCACGTTTGACTGCATGTGAGTTCAAACATAGAAAAACATATGCTTTGGGGGAAATGTTAGACTAAGCATTTAAGAGCAACAATAAGACTTCTATTATGGAAAATGGCATGATGTTTTTTATTAAAGTCCATGAACCAGGCATAATTTGCAGTTTTTTTTAATGACATAATGTGGGAAGACTTTCAAAGTTTTCAAAAAATAAAATAATTGTCAAGTACTGTAGTTAAAGTCAATGTGCACGTCTTGTTATCCTGAATTCAGGTTACATGACCCTTTATATACTGACTTTTTCCCAAAATACTTGCAAAAAGTATTGAAATTTTGACAAAATGGGTGAACATTTTGAGCTCTGTGAACTTTTGCAATGTTTTAGCAAACATTACATTTACGGAGATCCTCTATTGATGACGGTCTCTTTCCAGTTTCTAAACATTGAAGGTCATTGTGATGGTAGGGGCAGCATGGCCATCACAATAAAGGTTAAGCTCAGCTGTTTCCCCTACTTGTCAAGATGACTGCCTAGGTTACAGGCTAAAAAAACATCTTATTGATGCTAAAATAGAAAAACGTGTGATATTATGCTGTTCGCTGTAACAGGTTATTTCACCCCTGTGAAATGTAGTGTAAGCTTTTTGATGACACTATTGTGTGCTGGGTCTGCGACATATACAGTACCTTCCTGATAAGCGTAAAGCAGGGTCTTATTCAAATATTATTTATGGAATAAACGTAATGCTACCTAATAGTGCACCCTGTATCGCGTGAGAACACATTTCCGCTGATGTGTTTAAATGCATTTTTCTGTGATTTGTATTTCAATATAAAGGAGCTTAAATGGACACACTGTGTGACATTATGCTGTCCCCTGTAACAGGTTATTTCACCCCTGTGAAAGGAAGTGGGATTTGTGATACCACTATTATGTGCTGGGTCAGTAATTCACTTTGCCAGCCAGGATTTAATAGACTCTGAGCCTGCTATCCAAATTAGGGCTATGTGAAGTGCTTGAGACACTGAATGAGTGGGCTGGGGAGAATAGTTACTCCAAATGCAGAGCCATTATTCGTACCCGACTCTGAGACAATTATCTCCACTGGAGGTATCAGGCAGGCGGAGGGAGTCGTTGCTGGGTATTAGCCCCGTTGACACCATTCCCATTTGTTAGTACAAATGTCCCACTCTCCTTAAGCTCGCCTGTGTGGTCTGTCTTAGATCACTGTCCCTGCCCATGGCTCAGATTGGTCCATTACAGGCAAGCCTTTGCTCTGTGATTGTCCGGCATGTAGCAGCCGTGCATGGATTGGTTAGCACCATGTCTTCCATGATTTTAGATGGAGACAGGGAAACTATGTAAGCCCCTGCTGATCAAAGTTCCACAGATATTCACACAGTTAATGTGTTACTCCGTGGGTTTAGAAGTGAAACAAAGTTCCAGAACAAGGCTTTCTTACATAGACGAGTGGAAGGTTGAACTTCGTTGAATAGAACTAGCATCTCTACGGTACTGTGGTACCCAGAGACTATCAGTGTGTGGAAGGCATTCCGGGTTCACCTACTGAAGTGGCCTCCAGCAGCTTGCTAGCAAGGATTTACCTATAAATCCTGTTTCTCATGAGTGTAACCCTGAAGCTGTGCATTGTGTTGCTCCTATTGGCTCTGGCAGAAATAAACCTATTTTATTTAACTCCTTCATTCTGTCTAGTGTGTGCGATCCCATGCAATTGTCCTGATCTACTGTGACAGTCATATTCCTACCTGCTAAGCGTAAAGCAGAATCTTATTCAAATTTTATTTATGAAATAAATGTAATGCTCCCTCATAATGCACCTGTTATCGCATGAGAAAGCTTTTCCGCTGGTGTGTTTTTAAAGGCATTATTCTATGAATTGTATTTCAATATAAAGGAGCTGTGAATTTCATCACTTATTACACTTCGCTAGTTCCCTTGGTCCTTCTGGAAGGACAAACAGCCTGTCTGACTTTCGAAAAAATTATATACTGTGTGGATAGAGCCTTAGGGCTCTATGCAGTAAGCGCCGAAAAGTGCAATCGCCAAGGGTACCTTATCGGCATGATTCTGCCGATTTTCCCTCTCCGTATGCAATAAGTGCCAAATCCTTTCCGAATCAAGCCGAAAACATTTGCTCCAACTCTGCCGATGATTTGCCGATCACACACAGGTGTATCGGCGCGCATGGCGAGGTGGTGTTAGGTTCCCCAATGAAACTTCTTGCTGAATCTGCCGAAGCAAGCATGTTTTGGATTGAGTGGCCCATTTAAAGGCAGCGTGTATATTTATTCATTCTCTGTGTTGTTGGGAGAGAGAGAGAGAGAGAGAGAAACACACACAGAGCTGGCCGATTTACATATTTCATACTGACTGAGACAGTTGTGGTGTATTGTGAGAGGTTTGTCCTGTGTTGTTTTGTTTACATCTTTGTCTTGTTTTCACTTTGTAAGTGTTCAGTGCGATTGTCTTTAAATTTATTTTCTGTTCTTTGTGAGTGCTAGAGGTATGGCCACAAGGCGTGGGAAGAGTGATGCTGGTGTGAGTGGTACTGGTAGTCGTGTGAGTATGCGTCTGAGTGAACGTAGGATTCAGGGGAGTGTTGTTGCTGTGAGTGTGAATGCTGTTGCTAGTGCTGCTGGTAGCTCTGTTGCTGGTGCTGCTGGGGTGTCTGGTGGTGGGGTGGTTGCTGGTGGCCCGCTTTTGGAGTTTCTTCCATTGGAAGAAAGAGAGTCCAGTCAGCAGCAGCCAAGCTCTGGCCCTGCATGTATTCGGAAGAAACGTGTGGAGCGGCCACGTAATCCTCGGTTCAATGAAGAGTAAAACACAGTTCTTGTCACAGGGATTCTGGAGCACTATGACTGTCTGTATGGGCATTTACTAGGTAAGTCTATCTTTGCATTGATTCTTCAAAGACATGTTAGCCTAGGTCATGTGAGATGTCTTAATATCAAAATATTATTCTATAATATCTATCAATTAAACTTAATAGTTACACACATATTCCTTCATGCTTTAGAACGACCATAACAATCAGTCTAAAAATGTTGCCAAAGTTCATACAATATTCATGCAAGCTTCCTTACATTTGTATGTTTACACGTAAATGCTCATGTGGTACACATATTACATCTAAACCAGCATGTTTGGTATCTCTTGGAACGGGTAGCAGTTTAGGAAACTGATCGTTTTTATAATAATAATTAACGTAATATATTTTGTATGTATTTCAAGGGCGGACAAGTTCAGCATCAAAAAAAGAAATGTGGGATCAAATAACCTTGGCTGTGTCTGCGTGTGGGAATCATGTCAGGGACCGGGCGAATTGTCGGAAGAGATTCGATGATATCAGGGCAAACTTAAAGAAAAAAATACAAGCACAACGGATGCATGCTTCTGGCACTGGAGGTGGGACCATCTCTAATCTTAACACCATTGGAGGAGCAGATGCGGGAAAAATTTCTTCCTGTCATCGTGGAGGGTTTGCCCGGGGACAGAGATATCGGAATTTATTCTGCTCCATTTCCACCAGGTGACAAATGTTACTGTACTATGCATGTCGTAGGTTACAGTTCTTATCTATATTTCCACTGCAATTTATACTTTCTTCCCAATATAAGCATACCTACATATATATCTGTATATATGTCTATCTATCTATCTATCTATCTATCTATCTATCTATCTATCTATCTATCTATCTATCTATCTATCTATCTATATTTATATCTAGTTGTCCTACAAAAAGTAAAAATTAATATATATGGTGGCAAAAGGTGGCACTGAGTGCTCATTTGCATGTCATTTCCCAGAATCCCTTGCTGCAGTGGAAGCGATGTATGCTGGCCGATAATGGGTAAAGACAGGGTTGCAGACTTGTCTAAGACATGCAAATGAGCATACAGTAATATTTACAGTTGCTATTTATATATATATAGATATATATCTCTATGTGTGTGTTTGGAAACATGTATTGGCTCAGCTATCGTGGATGATATCATTATGAGTAAACATACACAACTTGACCTGCATGAAGGGATTATATGTAATGATCTTCCAAATAACACACACTGCAACCTTCTACCTTACAAAGCATTCAACATGTTTGCCCTATAGTTGAAAGCAGAATGTATGTGTGTATCTTTGTAGAAACAATGGGTTAACATGCATAACCACAAAGCACATCCGCAATCATTGTTTGTCACAGTAATGTATAACTTCGTTATACTGTGTCTGTGCACACAAATGCCTAATTCACTTTTTCATGTACAGTATGTGTAGATAAATATATACATATAATATATATATATATATATATATATATATATATATATATATATATATATATATATATATATATATATTTATATGTATATATATATATAAATTAGTGAGAATCTATGTTACACCTATAAACAGTATCTCAAAACATCCAAGGGGAGCATATGGAGGAATGAGAAAACAAAATACACAAATATAAGTGCAGACGTAATGCAGTGGGTGGAATAATTAAGCGGTGTCTTGGCTCATATAGTTGTTCTACTCACAGGACTAAAGGGTATATAAATGCAGTTGGCAAATTGGGTTGCCACCCTTGGAGGTAGCTAAGCACCGGACCCCCTATCAATTCTCCGTCAGCAAATACCGCATGTATAGAGAGAGAGAAAACTACACAGTGCGATCAATATGTAAACTTTATATAAAAAATACGGGTAAAAAATGCGCACTTACAATGTGCTAATAGAATAAAAGCATTTATCACACAGTGTGAAATGGAGGTGTCCCGAACAGCTCACCGCCTCCCTTAGGTCATCTGGCTGGCTTCCACGGCTCTGTATCCCGGATCGGAGCGTCCCTCTGTGCGCCCGTCTGATCGTGTGACGTCACGGCTGCAGGGTTGGTTCACTACGGGTCGTCTCCAAGCCCAAAATTGGTCTACTGGTCTACTCAACGCGTTTCGCCCAGCTACCAGGAACTGTTCTCGGCTTCGTCAGGAGTATAATAGAGTGTGTGCTAGTGGCTGTTTATATACCCATATATGATGCTAATTTAGCTTAATCATCTGATTAGTCATTTCAATCAACATGATTGCACTGGGAGTTGAAGTTAACATGATTAAAAGTTACAAGACTTCTATGGTGTTTAAACTTAATAGCGCGGGGAGACATAGCTATAATTACAATATAAATATACATTACAACAAATGGTGTAAATGTATCACAACTTTACCCTTAGTAGGTATTATGAAATGTCATTCAACAATGTTCATTATGCTCAAATTGTTTATCTGTGTAATATACTAATTTGTGATAATAAAAATGAGTATCAAGCTGGTATGCTTAATGCATGAATTGAGATAGGAAGGGAAATAGTTAATGCTTCATAAGAAAAACTCACTACATAATAAAATGCTATCAAAGTGACGAAAAGGAGTGTTTAGTCTCTAGACATAATAGAGTATCTGGTACAAATAGATTGAGGAACTTAGGGCCTCATGCAGTAAGCCCCGATACAAAATTTTCGGCAAGAATTGCGAAAAGGCTTTTTCTGGGCGATTTGCCCTCGCAGTATTCAGTAAGGGCCGAATCCTTCCGATCCCTGCCGAAGCACTGCGAAAGCAAAGCTGCCGATGAGCCTGTGCCGATACAGCCTGGCTCCCGATAAGGCCTTTTCTGCCGATAGATGTTTGCAGCTGAGAGAGACAAGCCGCTCTCTCAGCGCAAACATCGGCAACAAATAAAGTATTTAAAAACAACTTTTACTGATAGTGGACATGTGCAGGGGGTCTTCGGAGCTGAAGCGCATTGGTTTCAGCTCCGGGGACCCCGTGCTCCCCGAGATACAGGCCCCTTTATGAGGTGCCGGTATCCCTCTGCGTTTAAAGGTCCCGATCACGTGACTGCGACCTGTAAACAAAGCAGAGGGATACCGGCACACCAAAAGGGGCCTGTATCTCGGGGAGCACGGGGTCCCCGGAGCTGAAACCAACGCGGTTCTGCTCCGGAGACCCTCTGCATATCTACACTATCAGTAAAAAACACACATCAATAAAGACTCGTTCCTTACCTTGGCGGCTATGTGCTACGGTAATGAAGTAGCATGAATGTATTTTTAATAATACTGTACAGTGAGCAGGGGGTTCCCTGAGCTGAACCGCATTGCTTTGTGGAGCAGGGACACCCTGCTTCCCGAGTTACAGGCCCCGGTATGTGTCATCGGGTGGCAGTGTCGCCGCCATGTTTATAGCGTTCCCGCAACAAATATGGCGTCCACACTGTAACCGATGGCCCAAACCGGGGCCTGTAACTCGGGAAGCAGGGGGTCTCTGAGCCACAAATAAATGCGCTTCAGCTCAGGGGGCCTCCTGCTCCCGCACAATATTATTAAAATACATTAATGCTGCTTCATTACCACAGCGGATAGCCGCTAAGGCAATGAAGGGGTTAACGCATAGTAGCATGTTTATTGGGGACAAATGCCCCCAATAAACATAGCAGCAATGCACAACATACAATACAGTAATGGGCAACAGTACTATTATCCACAAAAGGATAATAGTGCAGTTGTCCATTTACAATACATACACACCAATAAAGACATTAAATACATGTAGCACTCACCCATGTACGGCTGCCACGATGAAGGCCATCCTCATCTTCATCCTGCCCATGCCCCATCCGCTTCTGCAAAACAGACACAATAATTAAAACATTCTATGTAATGTCCCCTAACCCCTTAATCACCATTACGGTTATTAACCGCTACAGTCATTAAGGGGTTAACCCACCATCACCCACATACCCTCTCCCACTAACCCCCCCAACCCTGAGGCCCAACCACCCTCACCCACTATCCACAGGGGAGTACTACCAAATACCCTTGGGGCCTATACCCCCTCCCCCAGCACATACAGTACAATAATGAGCCAAATAAATATTATCCACATAGGTATAATACATTATTTGGCCATTATTAAACACATTCAATACGGTAATAAAGTGATTTAAATTGTACTAACCTCATCAATAAGAAGTCTCCATCGCCAGCATAATCCTTGGTGTCCGTTGCCAAAATAATAAATAGCCAAAACATTTGAATACCAGTAACATAACACTGAACCCCTTAATCACCTTATCGGGTACTAACCTGAAAGGTAATTAAGGGGTGAAGCCATCCTGCAATGCCAACAACACTTATGCATAACATCCTCAATGATTTAAAAACCAATTGCCTAACCAAATCACATTTAATAATTCAATCTGAAGGCTCACATGCCTCTTAAAACATTGCATTTACAGTGTATACATGTAGCATAACATGTAAACTACATGTACACGCTGCAAATCAAAGTTAACAATACAATAATCCCACTCAAATCGCCATACATCACAAGAAGTATATTATTTAATCCAATTAACTCACCATCAATGAATTAACACACATCAAGTACATCCCAAAACAATTAAAATACCATCCATACCAATTACACAATGAACTAAAGCTATCGTAACAGAGAACCACTTCAAAACATAGAAAAAAGTACACCAACAATTACAATATACTAAAGCAAGGCTTTCCATCATCTACTGTACGGCCTAGAAGCCCAAAACTTACACCTCTATAATAATAAAATACATTTACCACACATCTATGCATAGCCACAATGATTAACAATACAGAATATCAAGCGTTAACAACAGTATCATTTATTACCCTGTATATATATATGTAGACATACATACATACATACAGTGGCAACAAATGATATGCATTTTAAAAAATGAACACATGAAAAAGCAACAAAAAACACAGTTACATTCAATACATTTCTTTCTTAAACTTACCATTACTTGCCCCCACCGACTCCCGTTGATCAGCTTACTCACGACACCATCCACGAAACAATCCAGGAACAGGAAACCATGAAATAAAAAAACATTAAAAATTAAACATGACGTCATCAATATTTTTTACATCGGCCAAAACACATGGTTTTCACGGCCCAATCAGGGCCGTGGGAACCATATGACGACAAATGACGACAAATGACGACAAATGTGACGTCATAGGCCTTTAAAAGCCTATGGCGTCTCATTTTGAAGACAGACGCCGAGGAGGAAGGACCTCCTCCTGAAGATTGAAGACCTGGGCGTGGCACCGGACGCCAAGAAGACCCCGGAACAAGGTATTTTAATACAGATTCACATGGATTAAAACTAGAACAACCCTTGATTGTCATGTTGTATTATTTTAATGTTTAATTTTTAATGTTTTTTTATTTCATGGTTTCCTGTTCCTGGATTGTTTCGTGGATGGTGTCGTGGATGGTGTCGTGGATTGGTTCGTGAGTAAGCTGATCAACGGGAGTCGGTGGGGGCAAGTAATGGTAAGTTTAAGAAAGAAATGTATTGAATGTAACTGTGTTTTTTGTTGCTTTTTCATGTGTTCATTTTTTAAAATGCATATCATTTGTTGCCACTGTATGTATGTATGTATGTCTACATATATATATACAGGGTAATAAATAATACTGTTGTTAAAGCTTGATATTCTGTATTGTTAATCATTGTGGCTATGCATAGATGTGTGGTAAATGTATTTTATTATTAGAGAGATGTAAGTTTTGGCTTCTAGGCCGTACAGTAGGTTATGGAAAGCCTTGCTTTAGTATATTGTAATTGTTGGTGTACTTTTTTCTATGTTTTGAAGTGGTTCTCTGTTACGATAGCTTTAGTTCATTGTGTAATTGGTATGGATGGTATTTTAATTGTTTTGGGATGTAATTGATGTGTGTTAATTCATTGATGGTGAGTTAATTGGATTAAATAATATACTTCTTGTGATGTATGGCGATTTGAGTGGGATTATTGTATTGTTAACATTGATTTGCAGCGTGTACATGTAGTTTACATGTTATGCTACATTTATACACTGTAAATGCAATGTTTTAAGAGGCATGTGAGCCTTCAGATTGAATTATTAAATGTGATTTGGTTAGGCAATTGGTTTTTAAATCATTGAGGATGTTATGCATAAGTGTTGTTGGCATTGCAGGATGGCTTCACCCCTTAATTACCTTTCAGGTTAGTACCCGATAAGGTGATTAAGGGGTTCAGTGTTATGTTACTGGTATTCAAATGTTTTGGCTATTTATTATTTTGGCAACGGACACCAAGGATTATGCTGGCGATGGAGACTTCTTATTGATGAGGTTAGTACAATTTAAATCACTTTATTACCGTATTGAATGTGTTTAATAATGGCCAAATAATGTATTATACCTATGTGGATAATATTTATTTGGCTCATTATTGTACTGTATGTGCTGGGGGAGGGGGTATAGGCCCCAAGAGTATTTGGTAGTACTCCCCTGTGGATAGTGGGTGAGGGTGGTTGGGCCTCAGGGTTGGGGGGGTTAGTGGGAGAGGGTATGTGGGTGATGGTGGGTTAACCCCTTAATGACTGTAGCGGTTAATAACCGTTATGGTGATTAAGGGGTTAGGGGACATTACATAGAATGTTTTAATTATTGTGTCTGTTTTGCTGAAGCGGATGGGACATGGGCAGGATGAAGATGAGGATGGCCTTCATCGTGGCAGCCGTACATGGGTGAGTGCTACATGTATTTAATGTCTTTATTGGTGTGTATGTATTGTAAATGGACAACTGCACTATTATCCTTTTGTGGATAATAGTCATTGTGCACATTACTATACAGTATGTTAGGGGGGTATAGGTGTTGTTGGGTTTATATATATATATATATATATATATATATATATATATATATATTTATATATATATATATATATATTTCTTTAATTATTTATTTATGTAGTTATTGTGGGGCTGGGGTGTGTATTTTTTTAATATTGTGGCTAGTGGGGGTGGGTGAAAGGGGTATTAGCCCCAACGGTGGTAGTTTAGGGCTTGCGGGTGGGTAGCGGGAGGCCTTAACCCCTTCAGGACCGTAGCGGTATTAACTGCTACGGTCGTGAAGGGGTTAAGTGCCCCCGCAACTCCCCCGCAAGTCCTAAACTCACACCCAGGGCCAAATACCCCCCTCACCCATCCCCGCTACCCACAATAACGCTGGCACGGTGGGTTAACCCCTTCATTGCCTTAGCGGTTAGCCGCTAAGGTAATGAAGTGGCTTTTAAATGCCTTTTTCCTGTCTCGGATGCATGCCGGGGGGCTCCGGTGCGGGTATCAGCTCCGGAGACCCCCGGCATCAATCACAGGCAGGAAAAAGGGCTGATTTTTTCTAAGTGTCGCCCTTGCCGATGCTTCTCCTTCAGCAAGTTGCCAACTTTAGTTGGCGGGCTGGATTGGCCATAAAATCTCCAATCTGGCCTGCCGATCAGCACCGAAAAGCTGATCGGGGCTTACTGAATTCAGGCGGGTTAAAAAAGTCCCGATAAGTGGCTTATCGGCAGCCGGGTGGTGAAAAAAATTTTTTCGGAAGAAAAGTTGCCGATAATTCCCACTTATCGGGGCTTACTGAATCTGGAAGGGAAAAAATGCCGATAAACGCCTTATCGGGGCTTACTGCATGAGGCCCTTAGTCCCTTAACACGATGATTATATTGGCAAACTGACCCAAAAAGAGACTAATGAGGTATATCAATTGTGATAGGCATATGGATAAGATGGTATGATGCTATACTGACACTATTGGCGTGCTAAATGATAAATTCATAATACAGTAGCACAAATTTACAATCTTTCAAAATGGATATCTGTAAATATTCCCTAAACACTCAGAGGGAGCAATAACTATGGTGTTGAAGTTATTAATATTAATATGACGTGGTTGGAAATTTAAGTAAGGATTCAAAGCCTACCAGTAGAAGAAACTAAGTGCTATAATGACATTTCATTCACAGTGAGTTAGAGAATAATGCAATATGATCAATATACACTACCGACACACTTTATTGAAGTGTGGTCGGTACCGCAAGCCGGGAAATCTCCCGGCTTGCTAGTGGCCGCCCCTCGGCGTGCCGCGCGTCATAGACGCGCGGTCACGCGTCATCGGGAGCGTGCGCCCCCTGCACGCGTGTCCAGGGGCTCCCCGAGGGAGCCCTGGTGTCCCGCGATCGCGGGACAGCGGCAGGGGGTTCCGGGTGACCCGGCGGACCCGGTAGCGGTAGGGAGAGCGCCCCGATCGGAGGGCGCTCTTCCGCTGCTTCGGCGTGCGCCCGTCACACTCGGGCGCGCGCCAGGCTACTGCTGCGGCACAGAACGGGCAAATGCTCGAATAAACTGTGCCGCAGCAGTATATAACAATAGACATATCAAAATTATTGGGCATGGTGTTATGTTTAGACTTCAGAGACATGTTGCCATTACAGGATATTGATCTGAAACGAAAAGCAGGTGAAAGAACGAGAGAACAAAAGCAAGGCTGAACAGCGATAATGTACAGTCATATTAAGAGATTATTTCAAAAAAGGTGTGAGGTCTATCTCGGCATTTAAACCTCTAGGGGCTAGTGTTTTGGGACGGTGTATCCAAAAGGTTTCACGTTTCAATAGTTCCAAGCCCCTATCCCCTCCCCTCCAATGGGGTAGCACATGTTCAATGGCTTTATATCTTAGGCATGTCGGTTCACCACCATGAAATTCTGTAAAGTGGTTTGGAATACTATGGTTAGTTAGTTTCCTCTTAATGCCACGAAGGTGCTCAATAATTCTTGTTCTTATAGGTCTTATTGTTTTGCCTATATACTGTAACTTGCAGGAACATTCTATCATGTAAATTACATGATCTGTCCTGCAAGTCATGGAAGTGTTAATATCAAAAACTTCACCCGTGACACTAGAGTTAAACTTTGTTTGATCTAGCGATTTGAACCGACATGCCTTACAGTTGGTGCAGCCAAAAAAGCCCTTCTTATTAAGCCACCCATTGTCCTTGGATTTGATATCCCTGAGTGCACTTGGGGCTAGTTTGTTTTTGAGGTTACATGCTTTGGTAAAAATTAGATTTGGTCTTTCAGGAATATTAGGGCAGAGAATTGGGTCATTTTTGAGAATATCCCAGTGTTTGGAAATTATACTTCTCACTTTTCCAGCATCTCTGCTATAGCCTGTCAGAAATGCAAAATCAAATTTGTTATTCCTGACTGTGTCCTTTTGTTTAGGTACCAGTAAGTCATCTCTCTGTACTCCCTCTACCTTCCTCCTGTCTGATTCAATTTTTTCCTCAGTGTAGTGTTTTTCCAGAAATCTATCTTTAATTTTTACTGATTGTGTATGATATTGCTCTCGTACAGTTTCTTCTAATTCTAGTGAACTGACTTGATGGTATGTTGTCCATCCATCTAGGTAAATGGCAGCTGTCTCTTCTAATAAAGTTGTTCTTGTCTCTGAAGTCTAAACATAACACCATGCCCAATAATTTTGTTATGTCTATTGTTATATATATTGATCATATTGCATTATTCTCTAACTCACTGTGAATGAAATGTCATTATAGCACTTAGTTTCTTCTACTGGTAGGCTTTGAATCCTTACTTAAATTTCCAACCACGCCATATTAATATTAATAACTTCAACACCATAGTTATTGCTCCCTCTGAGTGTTTAGGGAATATTTACAGATACTGCTGCGGCACAGTTTATTCGAGCATTTGCCCGTTCTGTGCCGCAGCAGTAGCCTGGCGCGCGCCCGAGAGTGACGGGCGCGCGCCGAAGCAGCGGAAGAGCGCCCTCCGATCGGGGCGCTCTCCCTACCGCTGCTGGGTCCGCCGGGTCCCCCGGAACCCCCTGCCGCTGTCCCGCGATCGCGGGACACCAGGGCTCCCTCGGGGAGCCCCTGGACGCGCGTGCAGGGGGCGCACGCTCCCGAAGACGCGTGACCGCGCGTCTATGACGCGCGGCACGCCGAGGGGCGGCCACTAGCAAGCCGGGAAATCTCCCGGCTTGCGGATCTGGCCGCAGTGTAATAAACTGTGTCGCCAGTGTATACAGTATCCATTTTGAAAGATTGTAAATTTGTGCTACTGTATTATGAATTTATCATTTAACACGCCAATAGTGTCAGTATAGCGTCATACCATCTTATCCATATGCCTATCACAATTGATATACCTCATTAGTCTCTTTTTGGGTCAGTTTTCCAAAATAATCATCGTGTTAAGGGACTAAGTTCCTCAATCTATTTGTACCAGATACTCTATTATGTCTAGAGACTAAACACTCCTTTTCGTCACTTTGATAGCATTTTATTATGTAGTGAGTTTTTCTTATGAAGCATTAACTATTTCCCTTCCTATCTCAATTCGTGCATTAAGCATACCAGCTTGATACTCATTTTTATTATCACAAATTAGTATATTACACAGATAAACAATTTGAGCATAATGAACATTGTTGAATGACATTTCATAATACCTACTAAGGGTAAAGTTGTGATACATTTACACCATTTGTTGTAATGTATATTTATATTGTAATTATAGCTATGTCTCCCCATGCTATTAAGTTTAAACACCATAGAAGTCTTGTAACTTTTAATCATGTTAACTTCAACTCCCAGTGCAATCATGTTGATTGAATTGACTAATCAGATGATTAAGCTAAATTAGCATCATATATGGGTATATAAACAGCCACTAGCACACACTCTATTATACTCCTGACGAAGCCGAGAACAGTTCCTGGTAGCTGGGCGAAACGCGTTGAGTAGACCAGTAGACCAATTTTGGGCTTGGAGACGACCCGTAGTGAACCAACCCTGCAGCCGTGACGTCACACGATCAGACGGGCGCACAGAGGGACGCTCCGATCCGGGATACAGAGCCGTGGAAGCCAGCCAGATGACCTAAGGGAGGCGGTGAGCTGTTCGAGACACCTCCAATTCACACTGTGTGATAAATGCTTTTATTCTATTAGCACATTGTAAGTGCGCATTTTTTACCCGTATTTTTTTATATAAAGTTTACATATTGATCGCACTATGTAGTTTTCTCTCTCTATATACATGCGGTATTTGCTGACGGAGAATCGATAGGGGGTCCGGTGCTTAGCTACCTTCAAGGGTGGCAACCCAATTTGCCAACCGCATTTATATACTCTTTAGTCCTGTGAGTAGAACAACTATATGAGCCAAGACACCGCTTAATTATTCCACCCACTGCATTACGTCTACACTTATATTTGTGTATTTTGTTTTCTCATTCCTCCATATGCTCCCCCTGGATGTTTTGAGATACTCCTAAACCTTGGAGCCCGTGAAACAGGTCCCACCAGTGAGGTTTGAGCTGGGGGTTTGGTTAATATATTCATTTTCATCATTTTTATTTATATTATTAATTTCACTTTTTATTAAGCTGTTCGCGCCTCTTGTTCACCTGTTTACACAATTACACCTATAAACAGGCCATTATTGCTTCATCAAGTCTTGCATGGAAGATAGTGCATTCAAAGGCAAACATTCATAATTTGCACAAACCAATTTCGTTATGTTTAATTAAAGCTATTTTTTCGCTTCATGTAGTATACTGAGAGCATAAATAGGAACATGTACCATATGGTATTTAATTGTGTTCATATGTAGCTCACTTCAGATTTTTATTTCGCTCATGTACCGGTTTGTGAAACCAGCTGCAATTAATATGTCATCACATCATAGAGGAGAACACAGGGGGTGGGGTTGGGCACCGAGCCAGATCACAGGGTCATGTTACAGTCAAGTCTTGTGGGACGCCTTACAGGTGGTAGAAACAAATAAAAGGTCAGGGTGCTGTCACGTCTTGGGGGAGGGATTACAGTTGTTAGAAGCTGACACGGTGAACAGAAGTTCATCACATTCATTTGAAATGGTAATTCCATGAAGACTTTCACCCACCAGGCCACTATATATGAAAACGTACGTTAGTCATTCGTTCACTCATATCTTCTTTTAACCTTATAGATATGCCACATTATCACACCAGTACCATCTGTGAGCGACACACTGCATGTGTTGATGAGTGTCAGCCACATTGAGCGCTACACCTGCTTCTCTTAAATGTTCACACAGATCACTAAAAACATTCATTCACATTTACACAATTAGGTACTGAATTATAAGCAGACTCAACATTGCTGTCATGGTAGTGATGTACATTATTATTGTTAGATGACTACACAACATATGCAGTGTATGTTCAACAGAACACTTAATTTTACAACGCATTCCTGCATGAACATTGTATGTTGTATGGTTTTTACAAGAAATGTGCCAATTAGGTTCACATGTACAGTACATTGATGTTAAAATGGATAATGTACAGCTTGCCAGAAACATATTGTCATTTCCTTATGTGATGCTGATATTTAGCCATAAATACTCCCACTACACAAACTTAATGTTAATTATGTACACATGTCAATAAAATTCTTATGTTATTCTTCTATATAGTTGCTCCTGAAGCTCATGTGTCACCTGACACTGAACATGTCTCATTACCTGGCTCATCCAGCTCATCATCAAGCATGTAAGGTTAGTGTATGAGGTGCAGCCCATCTAATGTGTACATTTCTAGATGTTAATTTGCCATGCTAAATAAATGCCTTTCACATGTAATTAACTTCACATCAGTTATTGTCACAGAAGATGTAGTGTTTCCTGACAACATGTATTGTGTGTGTTGTAAACTATCAGCTAGGAGTTGTGAGGTTACAACAACCTTTCATTCATTCTTCTTTCACACTGAGTCGAAACATCATTGTTACTTCAAGCATAAACTTTTAATTTGACACAAATGAAAAATTATGGAAACATGTTATGTGTTACACTGTGACAACAACTCTCATTATATTGAAAAACAAGTGAAAGTTCCATGGCAGTTTATAATGTATTTCTTTATTTGTAGAACCAGATGTTGCCACTCAAGGACAAATTCACTCAAGTGACCATGAAGATGTCCCCACTCCTGGATTAACCCAGCATTCAACTCCTCCTGCTCATGACACCTACTCAGCTATTGCAGCTTCTGAAGAAAGAATCTTGGGTGAAGAAAATCGTCGCCATTCAGAAATGATGTCAGTGCTTGAAAGGATGATATCACTGCAGGAAAGGTCAATATCACAAATGTCACAAATTGAAAGAGTCATCATCCAAGTTCCTAAAGAAATCCAAAATGTAAACAGGACATTACAAGCAATAGTTTGAATCTAAGCCAAGCAAATCAGTAGCGATTTACTGCAAGAGAACAACAACTCCACTTTACCCCATCTGAGGATGGATCTTTACATGCTGCTACTTTTTCTCCAGAGTCATCAGTTCTTCATTCCCCAGTTCTGGATGATACCGGTACAGTAGGTTAAAGTTCTGTGCAGGTCCCTGTGAACATCCAACCACCTACATCTGTTCAAAATCAGGAATGGACACCTACAAATGAGACATGAAAAAGAAAGTTAGGGCAACAATTACTACTAACCAGCTTTTGGAAAAAGATTAAAACACCAAAACAAGAAACTGCTCCAACCTCAGTCGTGCAATGTTTAGCAACTGGTTCACAACTGCCACAGGCCACACCCAGTGCCCCTGAAGTGCAAAAGCCCACACCCAGTGCCACTGAGGTGCCACAGCCCACACCCAGTGCCACTGAAGTGCAACAGCCCACACCCAGTGTCACTGAAGTGCAACAGCCCACACCCAGTACCACTGAAGTGCCACAGCCCACACCCAGTGCCCCTGAAGTGCAAAAGCCCACACCCAGTGCCACTGAGGTGCCACAGCCCACACCCAGTGCCACTGAAGTACAACAGCCCACACCCAGTGTCACTGAAGTGCAACAGCCCACACCCAGTACCACTGAAGTGCCACAGCCCACACCCAGTGCCCCTGAAGTGCAACAGCCCACACCCAGTGCCACTAAGTGCCACAGCCCAAACCCAGTGCCCATGAAGTGCAACAGCCCACACCCAGTGCCACAGAACTGCCGCAGTTAAGGCCAAAGTACTTGGCAAAGGGAAAAGGCAAACACAACAGCCAACAAGCAGGCCTGTTACTCGCTCTCAAAAGGATAAACAAAAATAAATAATCACATTCTCTAAATGTGTTGGTGTCCTGGTGGTGTTTACTGCAGACTATTTCATGCATAGTGTATGTATGATCATGTACAGATGCTTGCTAACATTCAAGTATGTCCCTGTACACATGAATGTTTAGAAATGCTCACTGACTGAATTAAGGCATATTTAATAACAAATAAATATGTATTAATCATCAGTTGGTTAATGGTACAACATTACACACTTGCCATGTTTATAGAAGCTGACATTCACTTAGCTCTTGTTCAATATGAGATGTATGTGGGTTTGTTTGGTAATGTAGATAGTCATTTCATGCTAATATTATTGACATACAACTTTAAGTAACTACCCATATAACATCATACATTTTGATGTTGTGTTTTCTGGTGTCTTAACTCTGTAACACATTACTTACCTTAATCTTCTTTCATAGTTCATAATGATGGCATGTGATCATGTATGATTTTTGTTTACAATAACAGATCTGTTAGTGTGTATGAATATATCTGTAGTCTCTCTGTATCTCTATGGATATGTGTATACACACACACAAACACACACACATATGTATATATATATATATATATATATATATATATATATATATATATATATATATATATATATATATATTAACAATTATATATATATATATATATATATATATATATATATATATATATATATATATATATACAGTGTTCGACAAATCACCCAAAAATCTACTCGCCCAACCAAAAAATCTACTCGCCACCTAGTCCCGCCCCCAACTCCACCCCTAGTCCCGCCCCCAACCCCACTTTCAAATAAAATATATAAATAAAATACATTTAATAAATTCCTAGTCAGAACAACATTAATTTTGGACATAAATGTATTTATTGTATTACATTATACTACAATTAGACGTGTGTATGTGTGTGTGTGTATGTGTGTGTGTCAATGTCGGATCTAGAAATAAAAGCCAGGTGTGAATGACTAGTTTCCTGAACCCCTTAACCAGTGTTTAGACGTCGGCGCTTCACAGAGAGAGGCAGACAGAGAGAGACAGACAGACACACACACACACAGAGCAGCACACCCACACACACACACAGAGAGAAAGAGCGACACACAGAGAAAGAGAGAGAAAGAGAGACACACAGAGAAAGAGAGAGAATGAGAGACACACACTGAGAGAATGAGAGACGAAGAGAGAGTGCGACAGAGAGAGCGAAGAAGAGAGTGCGACAGAGAGGGAGAGGGAGACAGAGAGAGGGAGCCAGAGAGAGGGAGAGGGAGACAGAGAGAGGGAGACAGAGAGGGAGAGGGAGACAAAGAGGGTGACAGAGAGAGGGTGACAGAGAGAGGGAGAGGGTGACAGAGGGAGAGGGTGACAGAGGGAGAGGGCGACACAGGGAGAGGGTGACACAGGGAGACGGAGAGGGTGGTCACACAGGGAGAGGGTGACACGGAGAGGGAGGGTGACAGGGAGTGGGACAGGGTGACAGGGAGCGGGACAGGGTGACACAGGGAGAGGGTGACACAGGGAGAGGGTGAGAGGGAGAGGGTGACACAGGGAGAGGGTGACACAGGGAGAGGGAGAGGGTGACACAGGGAGAGGGAGAGGGTGACACAGGGAGAGGGAGGGTGACACAGGGAGAGGAAGGGGGTGACACAGGAAGAGGGTGACACAGGGAGAGGGTGACATAGGGAGAGGGTGACACAGGGAAAGGGTGACACCGGGAAAGGGTGACACCGGGAAAGGGTGACACAGGGAAAGGGTGACACAGGGAAAGGGTGACACAGGGAAAGGGTGACACAGGGAAAGGGTGACACAGGGAAAGGGTGACACAGGGAAAAGGTGACACAGGGAGAGGGAGGGTGACACAGGGAGAGGGTGAGAGGGAGAGGGTGACACAGGGAGAGGGTGACACAGGGAGAGGGAGAGGGTGACACAGGGAGAGGGAGAGGGTGACACAGGGAGAGGGAGGGTGACACAGGGAGAGGAAGGGGGTGACACAGGAAGAGGGTGACACAGGGAGAGGGTGACACAGGGAGAGGGTGACACAGGGAAAGGGTGACACTGGGAAAGGGTGACACCGGGAAAGGGTGACACAGGGAAAGGGTGACACAGGGAAAGGGTGACACAGGGAAAGGGTGACACAGGGAAAGGGTGACACAGGGAAAAGGTGACACAGGGAGAGGGAGGGTGACACAGGGAGAGGGAGGGTGACAGGGAGAGGGGGAGAGTGACATAGGGAGAGGGAGGGTGACACAGGGAGAGGGGGAGGGTGACACAGGGAGAGGGAGGGTGACACAGGGAGAGGGTGACAGAGAGAGGGAGAGGGTGACAGAGAGGGAGAGGGTGACAGAGAGGGAGAGGGTCACAGAGAGAGGGAGAGGGCGACACAGGAGAGGGCAACACAGGGAGAGGGTGACACAGGGAGACGGAGAGGGTGGGTCACACAGGGAGAGGGTGACACAGAGAGGGAGGGTGACAGGGAGCGGGACAGGGTGACACAGTGAGAGGGAGAGGGTGACATAGGGAGAGGGTGAGAGGGAGAGGGTGACACAGGGAGAGGGAGAGGGTGACACAGGGAGCGGGAGGGTGACACAGGGAGAGGGAGGGTGACACAGGGAGAGGGAGGGGGTGACACAGGGAGAGGGAGAGGCTGACACAGGGAGAGGGTGGGTGACACAGGGAGAGGGTGGGTGACACAGGGGGGGGTGGGTGACACAGGGAGAGGGTGGGTGACACAGGGAGAGGGAGGGTGACACAGGGAGAGGGAGGGTGACACAGGGAGAGGGAGGGTGACACAGGGAGAGGGAGGGTGACACAGGGAGAGGGAGGGTGACAGGGAGAGGGAGGGTGACAGGGAGAGGGAGGGTGACAGGGAGAGGGAGGGTGACAGAGAGATTGTGACAGGGAGAGGGGGAGGGTGACAGGGAGAGGGTGACACAGAGAGGGAGGGTGACAGGGAGAGGGGTAGGGTGACACAGGGAGATGGAGGGTGACACAGGGAGAGGGTGAAAGAGAGAGGGAGAGGGTGACAGAGAGAGGGAGAGGGCGACACAGGGAGAGGGTGACACAGGGAGACGGATAGGGTGGGTCACACAGGGAGAGGGTGACACGGAGAGGGAGGGTGACAGGGAGCGGGACAGGGTGACACAGGGAGAGGGTGACACAGGGAGACGCAGAGGGTGACACAGGGAGAGGGTGAGAGGGAGAGGGAGAGGGTGACACAGGGAGAGGGAGGGTGACACAGGGAGAGGGAGGGTGACACAGGGAGAGGGAGGGTGACACAGGGAGAGGGAGGGTGACACAGGGAGAGGGAGGGTGACACAGGGAGAGGGAGGGGGTGACACAGGGAGAGGGAGAGGGTGACACAGGGAGAGGGAGAGGGTGACACAGGGAGAGGGAGAGTGACACAGGGAGAGGGAGGGTGACACAGGGAGAGGGAGGGTGACACAGGGAGAGGGAGGGGTTGACACAGGGAGAGGGAGAGGGTGACACAGGGAGAGGGAGAGGGTGACACAGGGAGAGGGTGACACAGGGAGAGGGTGGGTGACACCGGGAAAGGGTGACACAGGGAAAGGGTGACACAGGGAAAGGGTGACACAGGGAAAGGGTGACACAGGGAAAGGGTGACACAGGGAAAGGGTGACACAGGGAAAAGGTGACACAGGGAGAGGGAGGGTGACACAGGGAGAGGGAGGGTGACAGGGAGAGGGTGAGAGGGAGAGGGAGAGGGTGACACAGGGAGAGGGAGGGTGACACAGGGAGAGGGAGGGTGACACAGGGAGAGGGTGACACAGGGAGACGCAGAGGGTGACACAGGGAGAGGGTGAGAGGGAGAGGGAGAGGGTGACACAGGGAGAGGGAGGGTGACACAGGGAGAGGGAGGGTGACACAGGGAGAGGGAGGGTGACACAGGGAGAGGGAGGGTGACACAGGGAGAGGGAGGGGGACACAGGGAGAGGGAGGGGGTGACACAGGGAGAGGGAGAGGGTGACACAGGGAGAGGGAGAGGGTGACACAGGGAGAGGGAGAGTGACACAGGGAGAGGGAGGGTGACACAGGGAGAGGGAGGGTGACACAGGGAGAGGGAGGGGTTGACACAGGGAGAGGGAGAGGGTGACACAGGGAGAGGGAGAGGGTGACACAGGGAGAGGGTGACACAGGGAGAGGGTGGGTGACACAGGGAGAGGGTGGGTGACACAGGGAGAGGGTGGGTGACACAGGGAGAGGGAGGGTGACACAGGGAGAGGGAGGGTGACACAGGGAGAGGAAGGGTGACACAGGGAGAGGGAGGGTGACACAGGGAGAGGGAGGGTGACACAGGGAGAGGGAGGGTGACAGGGAGAGGGAGGGTGACAGGGAGAGGGAGGGTGACAGGGAGAGGGAGGGTGACATGGAGAGGGAGGGTGACAGGGAGAGGGGGAGGGTGACAGGGAGAGGGGGAGGATGACAGGGAGAGGGTGACACAGAGAGGGAGGGTGACAGGGAGAGGGGGAGGGTGACACAGGGAGATGGAGGGTGACACAGGGAGAGGGAGGGTGACACAGGGAGAGGGAGGGTGACACAGGGAGAGGGAGGGTGACACAGGGAGAGGGTGACAGAGAGAGGGAGAGGGTGACAGAGAGAGGGAGAGGGCGACACAGGGAGAGGGTGACACAGGGAGACGGATAGGGTGGGTCACACAGGGAGAGGGTGACACGGAGAGGGAGGGTGACAGGGAGCGGGACAGGGTGACACAGGGAGAGGGTGACACAGGGAGAGGGTGACACAGGGAGAGGGTGACACAAGGAGAGGGTGACACAGGGAGAGTGTGACACAGGGAGAGGGTGACACAGGGAGAGGGTGACACAGGGAGAGGGAGGGTGACACAGGGAGAGGGAGAGGGTCACACAGGGAGAGGGAGAGAGAGAGAGAGGGTGACACACTCACAGACACACAGACACTCACTCTCACTCAGACAAATACACACACACACACAGTCTGTCACTCACACACACACACACACACAAACACTCACCTGCACTGCAGTGGGCCCCCCACACGACAGGAGGGGTCGCACATGGAGCGGGGGCAGCACCGGGTGAGGGATTTCCCCTGCTTAGAGCAGGGAGTAGCTCCGGTTAGGGGATTTCCCCTGCTTAGAGCAGGGAGTAGCTCAGGTTAGGGGATTTCCCCTGCTAACAGCTGAGCTGGCCATCAGAGCAAGAGAAGAGCAGGGCTGATGGATTGCCCGATGGGAGGGGGGGGCGGATGGCCCGATACGAGGGGGGGGCGGATGGCCCGATACGAGGGGGGGGCGGATGGCCCGATGGGAGGGGGGCGGATGGCCCGATGGGAGGGGGGGAGGATGGCCCGATGGGAGGGAGGGGGGGGGGAGGATGGCCCGATGGGAGGGAGGGGGGGGACGGATGGCCCGATGGGAGGGGTGACAGATGGCCCTGCAGGGGCTTGAGGCAGACAGACGTGGAAGGGGCTGGCTGCCGGAAGGGGGAGGAGTGGAAGCACTGAGGAGGGAGGCCACTGCTCAGAGAGCCGGAGGCGGGGTAATCTCCCCCAACAACATGAACCCGCCTCCGGCTTTTTTTTTTTTCTCCAGCGCGAGCGCGGGAAAAACAGCAGCGCGAGTGCGGGAAATTTAAAAAACACACGTGTGCTGCTTGGGCCAATATTTACTCGCCCGGGGGTTAAATCCACCCGCCCCGGGCGAGTAAATGTATATAATTGTCGAACACTGTATATATATATATATATATATATATATATATATATATATATATATATATATATATATATATATATTTATCTCTGCCACTGTTGTCAGCAAACTGGCCTTGTGTTAATGAGATACAAATGTTAGGACACTTGCTAAAATTATGGGATCAGTATGATTGTGCCCATAATTCACTCACCTGTATTTAACTTTGAATATGATTACAACAAGGCCTACTTACACACATCAATGGCTTTAGTTTAGCACTCTATACAGTATATAATATATATATATAATCAGAATTAACAGTACAGGCCTTCATGGCTCAAAAGAGGCCTTGTTTGCTGTTAAATACAACTTCTACACAGCTGACTCAAATAGGCCCTCAAACATACTCACCCAGTAATGTTATAAACTCTAATGAAGTGTTAATAGAATTACAACAAGGCCTGTTAGCACACAAGGCCTTCAATGTACAGATATATATATATGTATATATATATAGATATATTATATCTAGATATATTATATCTAGATATATATATATATATATATATATATATATATATATACACATATATACACATACAGTTATATTTGCATATATATATATATATATATATATATATATATATATATATATATATATATATATATATATATATATATATATATATATATATATATATATATATTATATATCTACATATCTATGTACATATATATGCATATATATACATATACATATAACATATATCTACACACAATATATTGTTAATTATATATAGATAAATATATATATATATATATATATATATATTATATCTAGATATATTATATATAGATATAGATATATATAGATATATAGATAAATATATAGATATATATATCAACATATCTATATACATATATATACATATATATATCTACACACAATATATTGTTAATTATATATAGATAAATATATATGTTGATATATCTATATATATCTAATTATATATATATTTATTTATATATATATATATATATATATATATATATATATATATATATATATATATATATATATATATGTATATATCAAGAGAGACTAACAGAGAGAGTCAAAGAGAGAGAGAGATACACAGAGACAAAGAGAGAAAGAGAGATAAACAGACAGAGAGAAAAATAGAAAAAGAGACAAACATACAGATGTGTGTGTATAGTTACATCTAGCTAAGTGTAATCAGAAATCTGTTCAGCATAGCACTGTAGATGATTTCACACACATTGTTATTCTAATTCAAAAAGTCTACTTGTTTTGCACATGTTGATTGCCTAAGCCGAAAGTAAAGTTCTGATTCCTGTGAAAAGAGTATCTTACCCAAAGAATTTCAGCCAATTATTGTAACAAATTTCTTGTGGGAGAAAACCTAGGCGTATAACTGCTACGTTGTATTATAACCTTGGAAGAAACCGCGAAGATATCATGTAACTATTCACACATTCAGCAGACATCCGTATGCGTTCAACTTCACACAACGTACACTTGAAGAGAGAACAAATGGCAGAAGCTTCCACATTGCACAGCCATCCACGTAAATAATACAAATTTATGATTTATGATGCAATCGAATCAACGACAGAGAAAAGTGCAAACGTGGCCAAAATCTATGACTTGATCCAAAAGAAATATCAATACTACCAACAACCTGACATACAACAAAATTTTAAAACGTCTTTATGATTCACTTTATCCACAAGTGAATGTTTTGAGCGTGTCCATGATCGACTAGATCAACGATATGGATGCTGGCATTTTGCGCCATCATTTAAACTTACCATGGAACATGGAATATATCTTCTGTTAAATAGCATTTTTTGCCTAATACCAGTGACACTGAAGCCGCACCGACTGTCGCGTCTACTGATCTACCTGCACCCTCCATTCAGCCAGACCAGAGGCAAGATGGACATAACTACTATGATATGTATCCAAACTTATATGGGCGATACCAATGTGGATGGGAAAACAACCAACAATTGTACGTACCTCCAGACTCTTGTTTGAAGAAGCCACTGCAGATCCATATGACGCCCTCATGGAGATGTGTGTGATTCAGGATTCAACGGTTGCCTCAACCATGGATGATACTGTTGTGTCTTCCTGCAGCGAGCAGTTGTAGCCAAAGTCAGTTTTGACTTCTACAAGAATGGTAAATACAAATTTCGTTATGCCTTTACTCAAATTATATATGTGTACATTAATAATATACATCATTTGTTAGCCAAATGAGTGTATACAGCTTAACATTGCAGACAGGCTTACATGTAGCGTGCACAAAGACATTATTTCCTATAACAATATACTACATGACGAACCATTAGTACACATTGGTGACGGAGTACTAAATCCTAGATTCTTATCGCTTTTAAAGTATAATTTCAACATGTTAAACTAACTGTAACACACACACACACCTCATTGTTTAGCATTCAACATATAAAAACAAAGTGTCGCCCACATATGACGTGGGACCGTGGTAATGTCCCAAGGTGTCTTTAAAAAGGTTACCGATGCAAGCCCCACCCCCAACCGACGTGCGCACGTGAAACCGTATTGGCTGTGCTTAGCTTATTGTTACGGTCAGTGCAGTGTGTCATGCGCGCGCGTCGGTGGGATGGTGCGTGCACAGCGCTGGAGGCCAATGTTCATTCAGTGGGAGGGGTGTTTGCGTGCATTTCACGGTGCCTTAACATGACGTCACATGTATTTTGTTCGCTCATTGGCTGATCGTCCGTTTTTTCCGTGGGCACACGTCCGTTTACAAAGTTTAGATATGTACGTGTGTAGAAGTGAATTTGTTTCGCTTCCATATTAAACTTCCAGCCATGATATGCATACTACTAGCAGCACCATGGAGGGACATGTATTGAACGCACAGCGTACACATCGTTTTGCGCATGCGCTAAGACTTAGTCCACACATTTGTGATGTGCGCGCAACAGACGTTGTGCGCGCACATTATTATGTATACAGGCACCGGAAAAAACATATCAGTAGTAATGCCAGCAATGCCATTTGAAAAATGAGACCGTTCTGTATCTGTAGTTTTATCCTTGCAGTTTAAACATATATGTTTCTTATGCGTGAATATCCACAATCATATAGAGATGTGTTAAGCGTTGTCATGCTGAGACATATATAAATGTGCCATCTTTGAACATCATGTGTTTGCTGTATTTCACAGATGTCGCGGATGAATACATGGGACCAATGTATGATTTCAGATGAGCCAATCATTATATTAGATGATTGTGATGACTAGCGAACAACTATTTTAATAAATATTTAACAATGCTTTCAATGATTGGTGCGCAGATTAACAATCACTACATAATGTTATCCTATTATGCAAATATTTACTATGCACTTAATTAACACTCCTTGATAAAGGACCTACCCGTCCGAAATGCGTAGGAGGTTGTTTGTTGCCCCACCTGGGGCTATGTTTGTCTACTTAATTAACATAATGATGTTGCTAAGCACTGAAGTTAGAACTTATATTGTGTTTTTTTTATTTTCTACTAACATTATATGTATTGCCATGTGATATATGCAACCAACATTATCACTCAGCACATTAATCTACTATATATTATAATCTCACGTGTGACTTGTCAAAGAATGTAAATGGTACATAACAACTCGTAGACATTGTATGTGAACGTACACAATAACAATAGTGAGGTGATAGAAACTCATTAGTCGTGTGCATTTTATATTATCAACTAAGTTGTAGTGCTAACCTAACATGCATGAGCTAATGAATGTTAGTTAAAGATCATGAAACCATGAACATTTGTGTGTACATTTTATTCACACGACTAACTATAGTTTAGTGTTATTAGTAAACGTTCAACACATACTGTACATAGCTAAGTAAGGCCGATGATAAAAGCAACATTATTATGTTGGCTTATATTATTTCACGTAGAAATACATGCATCACACAAAAACTACAACACACACACACTGTTGCCGAAATGTGTGCGTATGCAAATGTCCACTTCATTTATGTTCATATGTTGACATTAGTTATAAAGGATCATGATCATTATGAATAACTAACGTGAATGAAATAAAAATTATATTAACAACATTGTCATTGTGTTGAATGAAATAGGAAAAGTTGAGAATCCAAAGAACTATACTTTGGAATGGTGTTAACATTTTGACACATGTTACATGTACGTCAAATCAACACACATCTTTCACTTATACATACACATGTGACAATGTAGTAATCAACATGAAGATGAAGTGATACAACAACTAATCACATACATTGCAATGTTAATGATGTTTAAAACATTGGGGTCTTTTCATACAAACATGCATTGAGTGTTAACATCGCTCATGTGCATCAATGGATGTTCTCCTCCCATAATCAATAGTTGAGCAGGGTTTATCCCCTTATTAATTAATTAATTTATTTATAAAATATTTTACCAGGAAGTAATACATTGAGAGTTTCCTCTTGTTTTCAAGTATGTCCTGGGCACAGAGTAAAACAAATAATACATGGTTAAAAGTACAGTTACATAAATGAACAGGGTATACATTATATACAAGACATTGTGTGCACAGTTAAAGAAAATATATATTATGAGCGTATGAAACAGTTACAGACCAGGTTAAAATGTGAGACAGCCTTAGATTTGAAAGAACATAAACTGGTGGTGGATGTGAGAGTCTCTGGTAGGTTGTTCCAGTTTTGGGGTGCACGGAAAGAGAAGGAGGAACGTCCGGATACTTTGTTGAGCCTTGGGACCATGAATAGTCTTTAGGAGTCTGATCTCAGGTGATAAGTGCTGCATGTGGTAGGGGTGAGGAGCTTGTTCAGGTAGCTGGGTAGCTTGCCCATGAAGAATTTAAAGGCAAGACAGGAAAGGTGAACTTTGCACCTAGACTCTAGTGTTGACCAATCTAGTTCTTTGAGCATTTCGCAGTGATGTGTGTTGTAGTTGCATTGGAGAACAAACCGGCAAATTGAATTGTAGAGGGTGTCAAGTTTGTTAAGGTGGGTTTGAGGAGCCGAGCCATATACTTTGTCTCCATAGTCAATAATTGGCATTAGCATCTGCTGTGCGATACGCTTTCTGACCAGGAGACTTAGGGAGGATTTGTTCCTGTAAAGTACCCCTAGTTTGGCATAGGTCTTGGTTGTCAGGGTATCAATGTGCATCCCGAATGTTAAGTGGGAGTCAAACCATAAGCCCATGTATTTAAAACTAGTGACAGGTGTTAGGGTGGTGTTAGCGTTGGTTCTAATCAGGAGCTCAGTCACTGGAAGCTTTACAAATTTATTCTTGGTCCCAAATACCATTGTTACAGTCTTGTCAGTGTTTAAAAACAGTTTGTTTTGGGAAATCCAGTTTTCCCATTTTTGGGAGTCTCAAAAAATCAGACTGAAGTATGTGTTGAAGGTCAGAGAGGCTATGGCTGTGTGCATATAGGATTGTGTCATCTGCATACATGTGTATTGAGGCTTCCTTACAAGCTGTGGGAAGATCATTAATGAACACTGAGAAGAGTAGGGGCCCCAGAACAGAGCTTTGCGGGACACCACAGGTAATATCCAGGGGGTTGGAGTTAGAGCCTGAGATGGACACATGTTGGGATCTTCCTGATAGGTAGGACTGAAACCAGTTTAAAGCATGTTTCCCTATTCCAGAGCTCTGGAGTTTGTTAAGCAGGATAGCATGATCAACTGTGTCAAAAGCCTTTGCAAAATCTAGGAATAGTGCACCAGTGAGTTGTCCCCTTTCCATTCCACACTGGATTTCATTGCAAACTTTTAGCAGGGTAGTTACGGTGGAGTGTTTGGGACGAAACCCAGATTGGAATTGGCTAGGGAAATTTGTCTTGGTATAGAAATCGCTTAATTGGGAGTGGACACATTTTTCCATGACTTTGGATAGAATTGGGAGAAGTTAGATTGGCCTGAAGTTTGAGACAGTGTTTTTGTCCCCACTTTTGAAGATTTGGACAACTCTGGCAGTTTTCCAGGTCTTAGGGATATGGCCTGCAGACAGGATAGAGTTGACTATGGACGCAATTGGTTTGGCAATGGCTGGGGCACCAAGTCGTAGGAACCTAGATTGTAGTAAGTCGGGTCCACATTGGCTGCTTAGTTTTAGTTTGAGGAGCGCTTGTATAATCTCCTCTTCAGATACTGGGCCAAATTGAAAATTGTGGGCAGTGTTGGGAGAGGGTGGGACTGTAGGGGTACTCCCAGGATGAGATTCAGGTTTGTGGTTTGGGCTGCGTTTCGCTAATAAGTTAGTGGCACACCCCACAAAGTAATCATTGAATGCATTTGCAATGTCAGTGGGGTTTGTCAGAGTAATATCCCCCTTAGTGATATTACTTGGTTGTTGATGGTTAGGAGGCTGGAATATATTGTTGATAACCTTCCAGAAGTTAGCTGGGTTTGATTTATTCTGATGGAGATTGTCAGAGTAATATTGTGCTTTTGCATGCCTTGTTTGCCTTGTGCACGTTCCGCACGCATCTGTAGTGATTGAGATCCTTGGTAGTGCCAGTTACTTTGCAGCTTTTCCACAAGGCATCCCTGAACTGGTAGAGTGCTATAAGGTCAGGTGTAACCCATGGAAGGTGGGCCCCCCGTACCCTTATTTTGCGTAGTGGAGCATGGGTATCGCAGAGTTTTAAGAACTCGGATTGGAAAAAGTCGAGCGCAGAATCAGGGTCGGGAATTAAATCGATTCTGTGCCATGGGCAGTTGGTAAGGTCATCCAGAAACTGTTGTGGGTTAAAGTTTTTAAATGTTCTCGTGAGGAGAACTTTAGGGCTTGAATGGGGCGGTTTAATTTTTCTTACACAGTACAATATTGCATGGTCACTGAAAATATCAGGAAGGATGCCAGAGGATTGGATTCTGCTGGGGTTTGAGGAGAGAATCCAGTCTAGCAAGGAATGGTTATGCGATTTCAGGTTTATCCGTGTGGGTTGGGAAATGAGTTGTGATAGGTTAAGTGACTTGAGTTGTATCTGGATTTTGTGGTTTTTAGGGTCAAGCCAATTGAAGTTGAAATCCCCAAGAACTAGCAGCTCACTCTTATCATTCAGAGAGGAAATGGAGCCAAGAAATTGGGTGATATCAGTCAGGGATTGTAGAGGGGCTTTAGGGGGGCGGTAGATGCCAGCAAGCAAGATGGGCTTAGAAAAGGGGAGGCAGATTTTGCAAACTAGAATTTCAAAAGAGGGTGGGCTTGGTGGGCAATTTAACAGTGTAAATTGTAATGGGTCTGCAATATAAAATAACACCCCTCCTCCTCTCTTTGACCTATCTCTCCTAAAAATGGAGTATCCCTGAATGGCAATATTTGCATCAGGGGTTTTAGGGGATAGCCATGTTTCTGTAAGAACGATGGCTTTGGGTTTATGCATAAGGCACCATGCCCTTAGTTCGTCCAGTTTGGGCAGCAGGCTCCGGATGTTTATATGGGCGACAGATAGCCCTTTTTGGAATTTAAAGGTGGAACTGTCAGGGGCATGGGACAGAGCTGAAATGGGAGGACCTGGGTTAGGTTCAATATCACCTGCTAAAGAGAGTAAGAGTATGAGTAGAAATGTGGGTAGTTGTTTGCAAGTTGTAGATTTGTGGTGTTTGCCATTTGAGTGAGCAGTGGTTGATGTGCTGGTTTTAAGAGTTCTCCACCAACATTCAGTAGATAGTGCAAGGCTTCTGAGTAGTCCAGGGTGTATGGTGATGTTGGGTGTGGGCCAGGATGGAGGAGTTTGTAGTGGGTAGAGGGAGTAACATCTCCATGAGGCCAGGAGAAAGAAAAAAGTTAAAATACATAGCAGGTTCATGATGCCAGAGGTAGGCACTGCTGCAAGAAGCTGTTGTGAGCAGAGTGAGTATGAGCTGACTAAACAGTAGGTGTGTGCCTTTTCCTTGTCAAATGTTTAGCTGTATTGCAATGCTAGAGTCAGTTCAGGGTTTCAGTTCTGGGAGAGACTGCAGTAAATAAGTTGTAAAGCGGTGGGGGGTTGAAATAGGCAGGTTAGCAAGCTTGGGATCATAGTGTGATCTGAATAGCTTACAGTTTGTTGTCTTGAGTAAAAGAGTGTGCAGTAGATCTAGTCCCCAGTCACCTCTAGTCAAACTATAGTCTAACTGTATTTATCACTTAAAAAGCTCACTTTAAATACATCACTGTCTAATGCCTAATGCAGTTCCTGCAAAGATGCAGGAAAGGTATTGGTATTATACAGATAAAGCAGTCACATGACCCTCCCCCTCCCCAATAAATCAGCTTGTTCCAGTTGGTCAATTAACAGCACAGAGTTAAGAGGGAGAAAAAAAATTAACACTTTTTAAATTCAAACATACTAACTTATATCAATTCTATGTAGCCAGGTCTCCTCTGGCTGTCAGCACCCCCTCCCCTCGAGCGCGATCGCGGGTACTGCCGAGTCCCAGGGCGGCTCCGCGAGCCGATCGCAGGGGTGAGGGCGGAAAGGGTCCGGCTCGGGGGTTGTCGGGGACGCGTGCGGACGGTTGCCAAGGCCGCACGCACGTCACAGGGTTCCCGGCGCTCCCGGAGCCGGGCGGTAAGGGTGTCACCATTGTCCAATGACTCGCGCATGCGCAGTGATCGCGCATGTGCAGGAAGGACCCCAGAGCCAGGGAAAAGTCGCGCGAGCGTGAGACTAGGCAGGGAAACAGTGAGGCAGCCCCAGATAGCTTGCGCAGGTGCAGGTCAGGACATAGAAAGCCCGCGAACCCCTACCCTACCAGGGAAGGCTCTAGGTAGGGACTACGACCCATGAGCCTCTGCACGCACCACGTGATGCCAGGGAGCCAATAGGGCTAGAGGAGAACCAAGCAGCAGAAAGGATACATTTCCCGCGCTGGACCCACGCTTGTCAGTTGGAGCCAGTGAGCTGTGAGGGAAGGAAGGGTGCGGGGAGCGAGTGCAGCTCCTGCACCCAGATAGGTACCCACACCCCAGGTAGGCCCCAACTCCCCACCAGATTAGTGGGTAATTGATCAGGGACGGCCCAAGATATGGACGCTGCCCTTAGTGTTAGTGTGCTGTCTTGTCAGGGTCACGGCTGTCAGTGCCGTGAGGTCTGACAGGCAGGCGCAGTGTTAGTTCAGTACGTTAGCTGCAGTTAGTGAGTAGGTAGTAGCGCGTTATAGCAAGTGCTGCGAGTGTTAGTAGTTAGGTAGAGTCAGGACCGGGAAGAGCTAGGGGGATGGGATAGGCCATTAACCCCTTAGGTCCCAGGTAGGTCCTCATTCCCCAGCTTGTGGTTCTACAGGGACAGGCCCTAGGTTTGGGGCCCGTGTCCCGTAGTGCCAGTTATAGACACGGACACAGCGGCTGCTGCACTCCACGAGAGACGACTTGGGCTCAAGTCGGTACCCAGAGACAAGAGACTATTTCCAGGGTGGTAGAAAAAGGGGGAAGGGTCCTCAGGCGCGTTGTTCTGCTTGTGGCTCCAGGGCGTGTAAAACGTAGGAAATAAAAAAGGGGAGAGAGGGGAACCGCAGTGTGAAAACAACTCAATAATCATATATAACTCACTTCTTCATTCAGGGGGGTAGAGAGTGAACATTCAATGTGGGAGGAGACACACTCACATCAGGTGTCTAATCTTGATTAGATGACTTCTCCTCTAAATGGGGTGGGGTGGGTTGAGGGTGAGGGGATGCCTCCTGGTATCTTCCTCAAGGAAATAGGGGAAAAAAAGGGAAAAAATAGTGTAATACAATTTATTAACATATAAACAAAAGAGATTAAAAACTCACAAGCGGCCAATTACTATTGGCATAGGGAGGAGATGTAGCCAGACTCCACAGAGCGTCCCTTTCAGGGATGGGGTGTCTTGTCTTGTCTGGTTCCCAGCTGGCAGATTCTTCCTGTCCATGCGTAAAGTTCAGCTGACCGCAGAAAAGATATCCAAACGCCCGTGCACAGGCTGGGTCTTTCTCCGTCTGCCTTTCCTCTCCGCACACACGTTGCACAGCCCCTGTTCCGTTGCGCATGCGCCTGCGCAACCGGCGAGATGCTGGCCCAAAAAACTGGGAAGTCAAACTCCTCACTACGGTGGCCTGTGGTAACCAAAAACCGTCAGACGCGTTTCGCTATTGCTTCCTCAGTGACGTAGACAAGTAGACAAGGCGCAACTTTTTGGCGCAACTTCTCTATTTTCCCTATCTCCAGGGTGGGATCGCCCCTGGGAGACCCCAAGCCAGGATTCACTGGACCGGATCAGACGGGATCCCAAACGACTGATCCTTTGCGAAGCTGTTGTGGCTCCGAGCACCGGAGTGCTTGGCAGGTACTATCTAATACACAAGTGCACCAACGCGCCCTTAGTATAATAGTGACAGCGCAGTCACCCATTGCCTCTCTCTTCAAGAGTGCGGGACATTGGGTGGAGTTTCTATGGACACTGGGTGGGATCACCTGGTGTTGGGGAAGCGTCCTGCGCGACGCAGTAAGTGTATCCTCTAGAGAGGGACACCGGTTATTATGGTATTGCCGTGATATGTTGTATTGCATGTTAGTAAAAGACATTGGTTATTATACATACAGTGTATGTGATTATTGTATTTCTCCTGCGAGGAACTACTCCCCCTCTGGTGGGAGCCATCGCAGGTGGAGGCGCTGCACCGAGAAAGTGGTTACTCATAGTATCATAATTGCCCACAGGTTCCCCGTGGCGGAAGCGCAGCCCTCCTGTGAGCCAACAGGTAATGCACCACACACCTGGTAACACTATATGTTCCTTGCACCCTCAATATATCTGCGATTGGGGGGGGGGGAATACCCGTTACATCTACAAGGCCAGAGTCAGTCTTTTACACAGGATTTGCACATCAGGAACATACTTATATCAATTCTACAAGGCCAGAGTCAGTCTTTTACACATGATTTGCACATCAGGAACATACTTATAACAATTCTACAAGGCCAGAGTCAGTCTTTTACACAGGATTTGCACATCAGGAACATACTTATATCAATTCTACAAGGCCAGAGTCAGTCTTTTACACAGGATTTGCACATCAGGAACATACTTATATCAATTCTACAATGCCAGAGTCCATCTTTTACACAGGATTTGCACATCAGGAACATACTTATATCAATTCTACAAAGCCAGAGTCAGTCTTTTACACAACGGATGTGCACATCAGGAACATACTTATATCAATTCTACAAGGCCAGAGTCAGTCTTTTACACAGGATTTGCACATCAGGAACATACTTATATCAATTCTACAAGGCCAGAGTCAGTCTTTTACACAGGATTTGCACATCAGGAACATACTTATATCAATTCTACAAGGCCAGAGTCAGTCATTTACACAGGATTTGCACATCAGGAACATACTTATATCAATTCTACAAGGCCAGAGTCAGTCTTTTACACAGGATTTGCACATCAGGAACATACTTATATCAATTCTACAAGGCCAGTGTCAGTCTTTTACACAGGATTTGCACATCAGGAACATACGTATATCAATTCTACAAGGCCAGAGTCAGTCTTTTACACAGGATTTGCCATCAGGAACATACTTAAATCAACTCTACAAGGCCAGAGTCAGTCTTTTACACAGGATTTGCACATCAGGAACATACTTATATCAATTCTACAAGGCCAGAGTCAGTCTTTTACACAGGATTTGCACATCAGGAACATACCTGTGAAGAGAATGCAATTAGATCCATGTCATATCAGCTGAGGTTATTGGTCTTGCATGAAGAAAGTGAGTATATTAACTATAGTCTAACTGTATTTATCACTTAAAAGCTCACTTTAAATGCCTCACTGTCTAATGCCTAATATCCCCCACCCCTATATTCCATGAATGGATGTTGTTACGTTTGCTAAATTACATGTTATGTAATGTCCCTAATGATTGTAAAACACACTGCACAATAACCACTAAGTGTAGCTAAACGCACGTACACAATACAGAAACGACATGTTTCAATTGTCACATCTTTGTCATTACGTTCTGTTTATACATCCTGTAACTATTCCTGTATCGAGGTTTGCACATCTTATGACAGATGTGAATTGAAATACTGCACCGACACACTTTATTCGAGCAAATGCCTGGTTTGTACCTGGCAGAAACCTGGAATCCGCCGCTGCTCACCTCTTGCATGCTTCGTTGCGTTTGCCTTCCCAGCCACGGTTCATGCCTGGCTGACGGGGGCCTGATCTGTTAAATGATAATGAGAATGATTTACTAGGCTGCGATGTTTCGATTGTCCACCAGATGGCATAAACTCATGACTTAAGTAATGTGTGGCCTTTGCAAGTTGTTTCGTTTCCAAAAAAAAGTTACTTTATCCCAGTACAGTATGCTATTGTGTAACTTGTCCTTGAGACTGAAGGAAGAGTTGCAAAAAATGTATCAATTTAGGCTTTACATACAGTAATGTATTAAATAAAGACAAAGATCATTTTCACTTCCACTATTCTACAGAGACATGAGTGTTCAAGTGGAGCCCGTGTTCCAAAAACCTGACAGAAGTTATGCTTATTTGATATGGGCCGCTATAAATGCAACAGAGGATAAGATGGCAACAGTTGTTCAAATTTATCAGTATTTTATCGAAAATTATGACTTTTACAGATTTTCGCCAACTCCTCATTTGTGGAAGCATGCAATAAGGAAAAGGTTATGTAGTGACCCCTGTTTTCACCGTATTGAGCCCCAATTTGTTGGAGGGTATTGGTGTGTGTCACAGGGTTTTTCCCGTATCTATGATAATGGAGGCGGCAAAAGGCGAAGGGTCGTATTAAAACGAAATAAGAAGCGACAGTCCCTGCCAAGCAATGCGCCAGAACCAGAACCAGAACCAGCAGCAGCACCAGCTTATCATCATGGTCCCGCCGTCGGTGACAACTCTGAGATGGATTTCGCAGCCAGTTTTGATGAAGCTTGCATGTACCTAAGCGATTTCCCGCTGACTACAGGTGGGCTAGTCCCTCTGCAAAATGATGAAAGCTGGACTGGAAGTGGGCCGGCGCCAGCGCAAGCTGAATGGGAAATTTAGTAATACTGTACAGTATGGTGAGTACTGTATTTTTGCCGTATTATTTTGGTGGGGCTGGCTGGGAACTTCTTTAGGGGGCTGACCATTACTGTACATTAAAACTTTTCATTTTGTTTTTCCTCAGAAAAGAAAACGGCTAATGGGGGGATTTCGATGGATTATATTGTACTGTATGCTGATGTTTTCCGGCCATACAGTATACTGTGTAATAAACCCGAATAAATAAAACTATGCATTTATTCTACAGTACATGTTCAGTAAATTACTGCACATACTGGGGGCGAGATGTGTTTGCAGCAGAGAGAGATTTATTAATATTGTACAGTGAGCAGGGGGTTCCCTGAGCCAGAAATTAATGCTCAGGGAACCCCCCCCCCCCTGCTCCTGATCAATATTATTAAAAATACGGAAAATGCTGCGTCATTACCATAGCGGATAGCCGCTAAGGCAATGAAGGGGTTAACCCACCGTGCCCGCTTTATTGTGTGTAGTGGGGATGGGTGAGGGGGGTATTTGGCCCTTGGTGTGAGTTTAGGACTTGCGGGAGGGGGGGGGGGTTGCGGGTGCACTTAACCCCTTCACGATCGTAGCAGTTAATACCGCTACGGTCATGAAGGGGTTAAGCCCTCCCGCTACCCCACCCCCCCCCCCCCCGCAAGCCCTCCCCAACCATCGTTGGGGCGAATACCCCATTCACCCACCCTCCCGCTACCCACAATAAAAAAATACACACACACAGCAGCCGCCAAAAAATAAATAAATAAATGACAATAAATACATTTGAAATACATTTTTATTGATAGTGTAGATGTGCAGGGGGTCTCCGGAGCTGAACCGCGTTGGTTTTAGGTCTGGGGACCCCGTGCCCCCCGAGATACAGGCCCCTTTAGGGGGTGCCGGTAGCCCTCTGCTTGGTTTAAAGGTCCGATCACGTGATCGCGGCCTGTAAACCAAGCAGAGCAGAGGGATACCGGCACCCCCTAAAGGGGCCTGTATCTCGGGGGGCACGGGGTCCCCAGACCTGAAACCTGTGCGCTTCTGCTCTGGAGACCCTCTGCACATGTACACTATCAATAAAAATGTATTTCAAATGTATTTATTGTCATTTATTTATTTATTTATTTATTTATATTTATTTATTCATTGTGCTGCTGCTGCAAGTCGTAAACTCACACCAAGGGCCAAACACCCCCCTCACCCCCAATAAAAAAAATTCACGCACAGCAGCCCCACAATTAATAAATAAATCTAAATAAATAAATAAAATCTATGTAAAACCCCCTCCCCTATTCTCGCTTTTAAAACGCCCTGCCTTCTCTCTAATCTATGTAAAAAACCCTCCCCCTATCCCCCTATTGTGTGTGTGCGTTAAGCTTCCCTGCAAGCTATGTAAAAAAACCTCCCCCTATTGTGTGTGTGTTTAAATCTGTCTGGCCTGTGTTTCTGAGTGCTGAGTGCTCTGCGTTTAAAGGTCCCGATCACATGATCGCGGCCTGTAAACCAAGCAGAGCAGAGGGATACCGGCACCCCCTAAAGGGGCCTGTATCTCGGGGGGCACGGGGTCCCCAGACCTGAAACCTGTGCGCTTCTGCTCCGGAGACCCTCTGCACATGTACACTATCAATAAAAATGTATTTCAAATGTATTTATTTTTCATTTATTTATTTATTTATTTATATTTATTTATTAATTGTGCTGCTGCTGCAAGTCGTAAACTCACACCAAGGGCCAAACACCCCCCTCACCCCCAATAAAAAAAATTCACGCACAGCAGCCCCACAATTAATAAATAAATCTAAATAAATAAATAAAGACATGAAGAGAAATAAATATATACTGTACAGTATATACTTTGTATATATATATACACTGTATATATATATATATATATATATATATATATATATATATATATATATATATATATATACAGTATACATATATACACTGTGTATATATATATATATATATATCATACAGCTATATATATATATATATATATATATATATATATATATATATATATACATACTGTATGTGAGTGAAAAGAGAAAAAAGTAACCCGTATGGGAGCACTCAGGTATGCAATTGATATATTTGTTTATTTATTTGACACAGTGCAAAAAGGGATGAATAAACAGTACAGTACATGATTTAAAAACACTTAAAAAAGAGGCATGGACCCTTAAACACTAATGAACAGCACTAGGGAACGACACACACTGTCAACCCTAAACATGAAAAGGATAGTGACTCAAAAAACACTAGGGAGAATCAAAGTGAATCACAATAGGTTACTGGGTTTAAAGGCACCTACAGTATACAACGCTAAGGATAATGCACACTACACACCAAAAGGTAGACTTGTCAAAGTATAAATGACAGTCTCAAAGCATCACACATCTGCATTAGCATACAGTAATATAACCAATGCCTAAAGCACAAATCATGTGTAGGAAAGGTGGTAAGGTGGAATGAAATCCCTAGATGTGTAGAGCAATGAAGTTAATGAATAGCATACTGTACAGTATAAAACATAACATTACAATCCACACAGTACATTGCATTTACAGTACATTGTATACTGTAAATGATGCATAGCATTAAATCTATGCACCATATACAGTACTGTACATTCTGCAAATGAATGTTAACAATATAATTGCAAGCTACTCTACCAGTAAATACTGTACAAACACTTCCAAACAAGTCAACTTAACTACAGTATTTTAACCAAGCAAGTAAACCAAAATCAATATATACTGTAAGTAACAACCAGAAAAGACAATTTAAAAACAAACTATCCCTTACAATACCAAGGATTACATCTATCTAATTGTAAAAAACCTTATACATTATACACAGCAGCATTGTTTAAAAACCCCTTCCCCCCTAATGTTTGTGTTAAGCAGATTACACTGAAGGGAGAGAGATATAAAGGCCTAAAGCCCCTTCCCCCTAATGTTTCTGTTAAGCAGATTACACTGAAGGGAGAGAGATATAAAGGCCTAAAGCCCCTTCCCCCCCTAATGTTTCTGTTAAACAGATTACAGTACATTGAAGGGAGAGAGATTTTACAGAAACACACATTAGGGGGGAGGGGGCTTTAAACAGATTACATTGAAGGGAGAGAGATGTTTCTGTTACCAGTAAATCTCCCTCCCTGCATTGCTAACCACCCTCACCCCCTACCCACATACCGTTAACCCCCCCCCCCATCCTGGCCATGGCCCCTCCGCTTCTGCAAAACAGACACAAAAATTAAAACATACAAAGTAATGTCCCCTAACCCCTTAATCACCATAGCGGTTATTAACCGCTACAGTCATGAAGGGGTTAACCCACCCTCACCCACCCACCACTCGGGATGCCTACATACCCTCCCACACTAACCCCCCCACCCACCCGTGAGGCCTAACCACCCAGTCAGTACCCACAAGGGAGGCCTACCCACATACCGTTGGGGAAACACCCCACCCCCACCCCAGTACCCACAATAAAAACAGTACAATCACCCACAATAAACAGCATTCTATTTATTAAATACATTACCCACCCCCTGTGCCCCCCCCCCCATAAATACAAGATTTATTCTTTTACATTCAGGGTCCATAACGTAGCCCCACGCTAGTCCCCGGTGGGCTGGCAGGGCACCTGGACAGACCTACAGTTTACCAGCAGCATTCCACAGGTTCTGGAGGCCTGCTGGTGGATCCTGCCAGCACCATGGCGCCCAGGTGGTCTCCTTGGGTCACCGTGAGCCTCAATTGGGTCCACACGGTAGGCCCAAGGATGTCTGGGAGCCCCGGGTCAAACCCACAGGTGTCTGCGGGGCCTCGGGTGGTTCCCATGGGGGTCTGGGGAACTCACGGGTGCTCACTACGGGTCCGCGGTGCCCCCACAGAAGTGGCACCACACATCATCATCCCCGCAGACTACGGGTCCGCGGTGCCCCCACAGAAGTGGGACCACACATCATCATCCCCGCATGTGTCACCCGTGGAACCACCAGCCTGCTACCCTTTAGGATACCCGAGGATTCCCCGCGGGTGGTCTCTAGAGGTCCCACGCAAAACCACGGAAGTAACCCTGAATGTAAAAAAAATAAACCTGGCCAATACATTCAATACATACACCCTCCCCCCCAACACCTACAGTATAATAATGTGCAAAATAACTATTATCCAGATATGGATAATAGATTAATTGCCCATTATTAAAAACATTAACTAGCATATACAAATAAATAAAGTACTACTGACCTCATCAATACGAAGTGTCCGACGCCAGCGCCTTCCTTCTCTTGCCCACACAAAACATAGCCAAAACCAAGCCAATACATTGCAATTACATTCAGATATCAATTAACCCCTTAAACACCTTATCGGATAATAACCGCAAAGGTAATTAAGGGGTTAAGCCACACAGGCACGATACCCACCCTTCACCCATGAATTTGTACTGCGGCTTCATCATGCAACTGTATATATATACTGTATATATATACATACAGAGAGACAGAGAGAAAGAGAGAGAGAGAGATATATACAGTATATATATATACACACGTTATATACACACCCATGATAAACCAAATATACAGTACAAATAAATGTAGAAGGGTTATCAAAACCATACTGTTCTACAACCAAACACTTCTCCATACAGACACTACATTAAAAATCAATTTCCTTTAAAAATCCTAACTGATCTCACAATCTACTGTACTGTATATGATCACAAACCAATGAAAAAAGTCACATTCCAAAATGCATAAAATCTATGCACCATACTGTATACATTCTGCAAATTAATCAACGTAAACAAAAATCAATTAACAATCATTATTTACATCCCTAAACATTTCACACTCAATCATGAACAATGAAACCATTAACAGATTCACGCCTAGAGCAGAACAATTAAGCCTTTGAAAAAAATATAAGTACCGACAAAAATACAACCTTTACAGTACAACCAAGGCTATCTATCCCTGACCTTCCTCAAACACACAATACAATACCAAGGAATAATACATCTATCTAATTTTAAAATACTTTAAACTCACAAAATAATTAAAAACACATCTAATCCAGCTTTTAAAACATCATCATTTCTTACCCTGAATGTATACTGTACAGTATATCTCTCTAGACATACAGTATATATTGTACATACATACATACAGTGGCAAGAAATGATATACCACAAACAAAAAAAAAATACACATGTTAAAAAACCTTTTGAAATAATGAACAAGTTAAATAAAATACATTTCTTTACTGTAGTTCACTTACCATTACTTGCCCCCACCGACTCCCGTTGCCCAGCTTACTCATGAACCAATCCACGATCAGGAACCCATAAAATAATAAACCATTGAAAATAATAAACATTAAACTAAAAATCCAAACCAATCCACGGGTCTTCTACTTGTAATACACCTTCATCTGTATTCTTCTTTCTTCTATCTCCTTCCGGGCGGGGCAGGGCGTGGTCTTCTTTCCATCATCGGCCACGCCCTTGTCTTTTTTCTTCTCCGGAGGTCCTTCCTCCGCGGCGTCTGGCTGCAAAATGAGACGACATAGGCTTTTAAAGACCTATGACGTCACATTTTGCGTCATGGTTCCCACGGTCCTGATTGGACCGTGAAAACCATGTGTTTTGGCCGATAATAAAAAAATGATGACGTCACTTAAAGGGAATGAAAGCACAGCCAATCAGAATGGCTTTGCTTCAATTGCCTTTAAGATGACGTCATGAAAAGGCACATGGCCGTGCACACATGGTACTAGAGCCAATAAGAGCGTGGGAACTTTATCCCTACTCTGATTGGCTCTGGTATACCATGTGTCAGGGGCTTGGGGGAGAAAGGATGTGACGTCAATGAAAACCTGTCACGTGGTACGGTAGCCAATCAGAGCGTGGGAACTTTATCCTTATTGACGTCACATCCTTTCTCCCCCAAGCCCCTGACACATGGTATACCAGAGCCAATCAGAGTAGGGATAAAGTTCCCACGCTCTGATTGGCTCTAGTACCATGTGTGCACGGCCATGTGCCTTTTCATGACGTCAACTTAAAGGCAATTGAAGCAAAGCCATTCTGATTGGCTGTGCTTTCATTCCCTTTAAGTGACGTCATCATTTTTTTATTATCGGCCAACACACATGGTTTTCACGGTCCAATCAGGACCGTGGGAACCATGACGCAAAATGTGACGTCATAGGCCTTTAAAAGCCTATGTCGTCTCATTTTGCAGCCAGACGCCGCGGAGGAAGGACCTCCGGAGAAGGAAAAAGACAAGGGCGTGGCCGATGATGGAAAGAAGACCACGCCCTGCCCCGCCCGGAAGGAGATAGAAGAAAGAAGAATACAGATGAAGGTGTATTACAAGTAGAAGACCCGTGGATTGGTTTGGATTTTTAGTTTAATGTTTATTATTTTCAATGGTTTATTATTTTATGGGTTCCTGATCGTGGATTGGTTCGTGAGTAAGCTGGGCAACGGGAGTCGGTGGGGGCAAGTAATGGTAAGTGAACTACAGTAAAGAAATGTATTTTATTTAACTTGTTAATTTTTTCAAAAGGTTTTTTAACCTGTGTATTTTTTTTTTTTTGTGGTATATCATTTCTTGCCACTGTATGTATGTATGTACAATATATATGTCTAGAGAGATATACTGTACAGTATACATTCAGGGTAAGAAATGATGATGTTTTAAAAGCTGGATTAGATGTGTTTTTAATTATTTTGTGAGTTTAAAGTATTTTAAAATTAGATACTGTACTGTAGATGTATTCCTTGGTATTGTATTGTGTGTTTGAGGAAGGTCAGGGATACTGTAGGTACTGTAGGCTTGGTTTGGAAAGGTTGTATTTTTGTCGGTACTTATATTTTTTCAAAGGCTTAATTGTTCTGCTCTAGGCGTGAATCTGTTAATGGTTTCATTGTTCATGATTGAGTGTGAAATGTTTAGAGATCTAAATAATGATTGCTAATTGATTTTTGTTTACGTTGATTAATTTGCAGAATGTATACAGTATGGTGCATAGATTTTATGCATTTTGGAATGTGACTTTTTTCATTGGTTTGTGATCATATACAGTACAGTAGATTGTGAGATCAGTTAGGATTTTTAAAGGAAATTGATTTTAATGTAGTGTCTGTATGGAGAAGTGTTTGGTTGTAGAACAGTATGGTTTTGATAACCCTTCTACATTTATTTGTACTGTATATTTGGTTTATCATGGGTGTGTATATAACGTGTGTATATATATATACTGTATATATCTCTCTCTCTCTCTCTTTCTCTCTGTCTCTCTGTATGTATATATATACAGTATATATATATAGTTGCATGATGAAGCCACAGTACAAATTCATGGGTGAAGGGTGGGTATCGTGCCTGTGTGGCTTAACCCCTTAATTACCTTTGCGGTTATTATCCGATAAGGTGTTTAAGGGGTTAATTGATATCTGAATGTAATTGCAATGTATTGGCTTGGTTTTGGCTATGTTTTGTGTGGGCAAGAGAAGGAAGGCGCTGGCGTCGGACACTTCGTATTGATGAGGTCAGTAGTACTTTATTTATTTGTATATGCTAGTTAATGTTTTTAATAATGGGCAATTAATCTATTATCCATATCTGGATAATAGTTATTTTGCACATTATTGTACTGTAGGTGTTGGGGGGGAGTGTGTATGTATTGAATGTATTGGCCAGGTTTATTTTTTTTACATTCAGGGTTACTTCCGTGGTTTTGCGTGGGACCTCTGGAGACCACCCGCGGGGAATCCTCGGGTATCCTAAAGGGTAGCAGGCTGGTGGTTCCACGGGTGACACATGCGGGGATGATGATGTGTGGTCCCACTTCTGTGGGGGCACCGCGGACCCGTAGTCTGCGGGCATGACGATGTGTGGTCCCACTTCTGTGGGGGCACCTCCGAGCCGTAGGTGCGGGGATGATGATGTGTGGTCCCACTTCTGTGGGGGCACCGCGGACCCGTAGTGAGCACCCGTGAGTTCCCCAGACCCCCATGGGAACCACCCGAGGCCCCGCAGACACCTGTGGGTTTGACCCGGGGCTCCCAGACATCCTTGGGCCTACCGTGTGGACCCAATTGAGGCTCACGGTGACCCAAGGAGACCACCTGGGCGCCATGGTGCTGGCAGGATCCACCAGCAGGCCTCCAGAACCTGTGGAATGCTGCTGGTAAACTGTAGGTCTGTCCAGGTGCCCTGCCAGCCCACCGGGGACTAGCGTGGGGCTACGTTATGGACCCTGAATGTAAAAGAATAAATCTTGTATTTATGGGGGGGGGGGCACAGGGGGTGGGTAATGTATTTAATAAATAGAATGCTGTTTATTGTGGGTGATTGTACTGTTTTTATTGTGGGTACTGGGGTGGGGGTGGGGTGTTTCCCCAACGGTATGTGGGTAGGCCTCCCTTGTGGGTAGTTAGTGGGTGAGGGTTGAGGGTGGTTAGGCCTCACGGGGTGGGGGGTTAGAGTGGGAGGGTATGTACAGTAGGCGTCCCAAGTGGTGGGTGAGGGCGGGTTAACCCCTTCATGACTGTAGCGGTTAATAACCGCTATGGCGATTAAGGGGTTAGGGGACATTACTTTGAAAGTGTTATTTTTTTTCTCTGTTTTACTGTACAGCAGCGGAGGTTGCCATGGGTAGTGGGTAGTGTATTGAATGTATTTATTGGTTATTATGCGTTAACCCCTTCATTACCTTAGCGGCTATACGCTATGCTAATGAAGCCTCGTTTCTGAACTTTTAATAATATTGTGCAGGAGCAGGGGGTCCCCTGAGATTAGATTTCTGTCTCAGGGAACCCCCTGCTCACTCTACAATATTATTAAAAAGACAGAAATGCTGCTTCTTTACCATAGCGCATAGCCGCTAAGCTAAAGAATGATTCTTTAATGATGTGTGTGTTTTATTCACAGTGTAGATGTTCTCCGGAGCTGAAGCGCACAGGTTTCAGGTCTGGGGACCCCGTGCCCCCCGAGATACAGGCCCCTTTAGGGGGTGCCGGTATCCCTCTGCTCTGCTTGGTTTACAGGCCGCGATCACGTGATCGGACCTTTAAACCAAGCAGAGGGCTACCGGCACCCCCTAAAGGGGCCTGTATCTCGGGGGGCACGGGGTCCCCAGACCTAAAACCTGTGCGGTTCAGCTCCAGAGACCCCCTGCACATCTACACTATCAATAAAAATGTATTTCAAATGTATTTATTTGTATTTATTTATTTATTTATTTAATGCGGGGATGCTGTGTGTGATTATTTTTTATTGTGTTTAGCGGGGGTGGGTGACGGGGTTTATAAATGTGAGTTTATAAATAAAATAAAGAATATTATTTATAGGGGCCTTAGAACAGAAGTTCCCACGCCAATTGCGCGCTCATTGCTCTTTTGTTACAATGTTGCTGGTCTTGCGGGTTTGCAGTCTGGCAGCAAAAAGCAGTTTGTAGTACTGTGTGTGAGATAAAGTAACCAGTTCTTTTATTGCTGAAGTCGCCACCAAAAACTTTTATTTACAAATACAGTACAAAAACCGTGCAACACACAACAACATACAGTATCCTTTGTTTAAGTACAGCAGGTACTATAGGGTAAAACATGTACTGTACAGTACAGCACAACATTACAGTATGGTCTCACTGAAAGTCCTCCCCATTTTCCAGCCATGGCCGATGCCTTGCATGGCGCAAAACGCCATTAATGCAGTCTCTAACGCCTCTCATTACAGGATCTGTAACAGGGTAATAGCGCTGCATTTCTTCCACAATCTTTTTCCTTAAATTGGCAGGAAGGGCATTTTTTTGGCGATTCCCATCATAGTTCACTTTGAACACCCACTCGCAGTACAATGTGTAGGGAACATGGTGTTTAAATATGATCAAGGCATACTTGTGTGGTATACCAGCACTCCTCACCCTATACTTCTCCCTCAGCGCCGGTGTCAGATCGCACAGGGAGATGTCGGGCACTGTTTGTATGCGAGCGGGTGTAGGAAGTCTTTTGGGAGCGGGTGTACTTGAGGCGATGGGCAATGGTAGGGTGTCTGGGAGGAAGCTTTCCTCCGGTAGTGGTCGCCGGGTTGTCTCCTGGCGTGGTCTAGATGGGGTTGTCATGTCCTCCTCAATAGCATAGTACACTGTATCTTCTGGTGGAGGGGGTGTGCTTGGTGATGGAAGGGGGTCGAAGGTACCATGCATCACATCCATGTCACCCCCCTGCTCCAGCGTCGGGGAAACAGGGGCATTAACACCGAGCAAATAATGTATGCCCGCTATGTCTGCCTCTATCTTGTCCATCCGTTGATCCATACGTTGCACCATATGTAGCATCCGTTGATCCAGCCGTTGCTCCATATGTAGCACCGACTCCAGAAGCAGATCTAGCTTTGCCAGCACACTAGAATTCCCGGGGAGATCCACACTTAGCCCATTCAGGATCCGGTCCAACGAGCTGCTTGTGCATGGCATCTGGAGATCTGGGGGGATGGGTGCAACGGAGGATGAGATGGGGGTTCCCTGGAGAGAAGCGGCATCGATGGAGAGTGGAAGAGGTGACCTGGGGATGCCCGGTACAGGAGAAGCTGCAGCGTGGTGGAAGAGGGATGGAGAAGGTGACCGCTGGATTTCCGGGAGAGAAGCAGAGTCGTCCAAGAGCAAAGGAGACAGTGACCCGTTGATTTCAGAGGCAGCAGCATCTTCAGATGGAACCGGAGAAGATGGGGGTGGAGAAGCCGGGCTGAAGATTTCCGGGACAGCTACAGCAGAGTCGTCGAAGCATATGGGAGCAAGTGGTCTGCGGATTCGGTGAGTTGGCTGCCATGCGTCTTGCGTACCGAGCACAGTACCGTATTTCTTCTTCACATAATAAGGCTGACGTGTTTTAAAAGCCTTAGCCTTTGGGGTCAGCAGAAGGTTTTCTTTGTTGGCCTTAGCCTGTCGCTTTGCCTTTGGCTTGGGAACGGTAACTGCCTTTCTCTTTTTCAGTGTGGCAGGCACAGCAGAGGTGAGATGATTCTTTCGTCCATAGAACCGGGGCTGCTCCATGTAAGCGGGAGACACAATGCAGTATCTGGACAATGGCTCAGATAAAGATCAGCAAGTGGTGGGCTATGCAACGTGTACAACCTTTTATGCATGGTGGCCAGGTACAGGTGTTGAAAGTGGGTGGTCTGTTATGTGAGTCATTAACATATAAATACACCATCCATTTTGTGGATTCACTGCACATTGAATACACATCGACTAAACATCGAATACACATTCTTGTGTTTGTATTTCTTTCTACTCGCAGCAATGCCTGTTAAGAAGATTTCAAAGGATCTCAGCATGAGAATGAAGGAGATGTACACGAGCGGACAACGAATTGCAGATATCCAGCGCTGGTTAACTGCTTCTGGCCTCGTTGTGCCATCAAGCACTGTGTGCTATCATGCACAAGGAAAAAACAGAGACCGCAAAAAGGCACCAAGGGTAACAAATGCGTAAGTACTGTATACTGTATTTATAAAACTTAACCAAAAAAAAATATAGAAAACTGTAGTGTACATCTACAGTATACCGTATTTATATAGTATATTTATTATATTACAACAGTATATACTGTAGTGTACTGTATGTGTGGTCAATTTATATTTTTTGTGCAGCAGTATACACTTTTGGTATATTGCAATTCATCTTACAACGGAATATACAGTATATGATGTGTATTTATTATGATATAACAACAGTATACCGTATTTATATAGTATATTTATTATATTACAACAGTATATACTGTAGTGTACTGTATGTGTGGTCAATTTATATTTTTTGTGCAGCAGTATACACTTTTGGTATATTGCAATTCATCTTACAACGGAATATACAGTATATGATGTGTATTTATTATGATATAACAACAGTATACCGTATTTATATAGTATATTTATTATATTACAACAGTATATACTGTAGTGTACTGTATGTGTGGTCAATTTATATTTTTTGTGCAGCAGTATACACTTTTGGTATATTGCAATTCATCTTACAACGGAATATACAGTACAGTATATGATGTGTATTTATTATGATATAACAACAGTATATTTATATAGTATATTTATATTACAACAGTACTGTATACTGTATATTTTGTCTATTTATATTTATAGTACAGCAGTATACATTTTTTGTATATTTATATTTACTGTATATTACAACATTACATGTACAGTATACAATATACATTTTATATTGCTGCATATTAATAACACAATATAATTTCTTTGCATTGTAGGGAGACTACTCTTCTGGTGGACAGAATAAGTGAGGAGAATGATGAGAGGAGCGCATTAAGGGTTAAAAACACTCTTCAGGAAAACCACAATCTGACTGTATCCGAGAGCAGCATAAAGAAGATGAGACGCAGAATTGGATGGAAATATGGACGTGTGAGGTTAGTAGTGGACAGTACAGGAGGTACTGTACTGTAAAGTAAAAATGTTGTTTTGCAAACTGTACTGCGCTGTGACGCTAACATTTTTTATTCATTGTCATTACAGAGCGTACCCCATGATACGGGACGCAAACAAAATCAAAAGAGTGCTCCAGGCCCAGGCATGGATCGACAGCGGTGAGACTTTCCAGGATTGCATCTTCACTGATGAGTCTACTGTGTCGCTGGAGAGATTTGCAAGATTTGCGTTCCACAAAAAAGGCCGCATAACTTTGAAGCCACGGCCAAAACACCCTGTGAAGCTGCATGTGTGGGGTGCCATCTCTAGGCGTGGACCGGGATGCATTGTCGTCTTTGAAGGTACAATTTCTCAAATATAATGCCGCCTAATGCACTGTACTTGACTAGTGTTGCCTTACCGTATGCACTGTACTGTACTATTGAGCACTTTTCTTTTCTTGCTATAGGAATCATGAATAAAGATTTCTTCCAAGACAACATTGTGCCCGTGATAGTGCGATACATCACACAAGACTTTCCCAATGGTCATCGCTTTTACCAGGACAATGATCCCAAGCACACCGCGTCGACGGCGCATATCCTTGAGCGCGGCATCAACTGGGTGAAGACGCCAGCGGAGTAAGTGTAGTAGACCGTGTCCCATTTATATGTTCCCCACTGTTTTTACTGTGTACTGTATCTCTTAAACTAATTGTCCTTTCTTTCCAATCACAGATCGCCAGACTTCAATCCGATCGAAATGGTCTGGCATCAGCTGAAGGACCACATCCGTAAAGTGGCGAAACCCTCCAAGAAGGACGAGTTGTATACAGCCATAATGAGTTTTTGGAACGATGTACTCACCGTTGAACGATGCAATAAATATATAGACCATATTGCCACTGTGTTGCCCATTGTCATCGCGCGCAATGGACAAGCATCAGGAAAGTAGTACAGTGCTGTAGTATTGTACAGTAGGTACACTATGATACAGGTAAGTATGGCACAGATTTTAGCTTTCCCAATAGTCAGAGTTTACAGTAGTTCCAGTATACAGTACAGTAGACTAGTTTGACATACTACAGTAACTGCCTACTAACTGCTCCATTTTTTCTTTCCAGAGAAAGCTGCACCAGCCACCTACTGTACAGTAGGTCTACCATAATACAGTACGCACATACAGTACAGTACAGTAACTGAACAAAGTTTTTGTTTTCTTGTCGTTCCAGGAAAAAGGGTGCACCAGAGGGGAGGGGGGGCCTTGTGTTCGTCAAATCTGCTTGTGCAGTCAAATGTACAGTATATAAACAGCAGTAATGATGTACACAAAACCTCTCCTCTCTCAATGAACTACTGTACCGCAGACACAATGAGGATACTGTTACAGTATGAAGGGAAAAAGAACAGGATGGGTTATTTAACATTACAGTATACTGTGCAATATTTATACTGTATATTTATATATACTGTATTTTTATTCTAAAGGTATTCGAGAATGTACTCTACTAGATGAGGACCTGGTGACTTTCAACACTCTCAGACACACAGAAAGGATTATTTCACATCACTGTATATTTATCCTGTATATTTTCAGTAATTTAGAAGCAGTGGCTGTTCTGAACAGCCCAGGGCCAGATTAACAAAACAATGGCTTGGATTGGATTAGCCAGACGATTGATGCTTGGCCAGGGAGGGATTAAAAACTCTAAGGGAGGGGGTGGGTGGTGTAGCTGTAGGATTGTACTGTGTCAGTATTTCCAACGCCAGGTCACCCTAATAATTGCATGAATAAACCCCCAAAGACAAGGCCCAAATATACTAGTACAGTATACTGTACAGTACTGTAAAGTATGTATTATTGTGTGTTGATGTTTTGAATTGCTGTTAACTTGAAAAGTTTCACCATTGTATTGTACTGTATTTGTAAATAAAAGTATTTTGTGGCGACTTCAGCAATAAAAGAACTGGTTAATTTATCTCACATAAAGTACGTGAATACGACCGCAATCACCATTGTACAGTAAATGGGTGCATAGGATGGAACGACAGGTGCTAAAGGGGTATAAATATGATACTGTATTTATCAGTATTGATCAAAGAGAGTTGATCAGAAGGATTCCCCTTATAAAGTATACAGCACTCTATTGTCATTCATACAGTACAGTATACTGTAGTAAAAGGTAGACAACACATGGTCTTGCAGTACAGTATACTGTATTACTAAAAATCTGTCAGGTTGACCAGAATCACTGCGGATATCGGAAAATAATACAATTTTATTAATTCTACGTACTGTATATAAGGGGAATCCTTCTGATCAACTCTCTTTGATCAATACTGATAAATACAGTAATTTATCTCACACTCAGTACTACAAACTGCTTTTTGCTTGCAATAAACAAACAAACAGGGAAGCGCTACTGTATACTGTATGAGTTAGGATCAGGCCCAGCAGCCACTTTATGTTGAAAACCACATATGAAATGAGCATAAATTTGCATGAATAATTACACAAAAATATATAAAATAAATAGCACAAGTCTCTGACAGAGAGAAATTGTCCAGGTGGTGTGGATACAGGTTAATGCCCCTGTCTGATAGGACAGACTCGGGCAAGAATGGCCTGTGAGAGGTGAATATCCAGAATGGTAGCTGGGATGGAAAGCGCTACCAACTGTGCAGGTATTGAAGTGTGTAGAAATGGGAAGGTGCCGTAGGCATCAAATGTGGAAAGCGCTCACCCAGACTTCATACACTGCGCTTTTTGCTTGCATACTGCAAAGCCGCAAGACCAGCAACATTGTAAAAAAAGAGCAAAAAAAGAGCAATGAGCGCGAAATTGGCGTGGGAACTTCTGTTCTAGGGCCCCTAGAAATAATATTCTTTATTTTATTTATAAACTCACATTTATATATAAAGTATATATTTATTTCTCTTCATGTATTTATTTATATTTATTTATTAATTGTGGAGCTGCTGTGCGTGAGGGGCCATGGCCAGGATGGGGGGGGGGGTAACGGTACAGTATGTGGGTAGGGGGTGAGGGTGGTTAGACCTCACAGTACATTATGCACATTGGGCCCCCCTCCTCCCCACATTTACATACTGTACACTACACGACATCAATGCAGGGAGGGTTTACCAATGCAGGGAGGGTTTACCAATGCAGGTAAGGCTTTAGGCCTTTATATCTCTCTCCCTTCAGTGTAATCTGCTTAACAGAAACATTAGGGGTGAAGGGGCTTTAGGCCTTTATATCTCTCTCCCTTCAGTGTAATCTGCTTAACACAAACATTAGGGGGGAAGGGGTTTTTAAACAATGCTGCTGTGTATAATGTATAAGGTTTTTTACAATTAGATAGATGTAATCCTTGGTATTGTAAGGGTTAGTTTGTTTTTAAATTGTCTTTTCTGGTTGTTACTTACAGTATATATTGATTTTGGTTTACTTGCTTGGTTAAAATACTGTAGTTAAGTTGACTTGTTTGGAAGTGTTTGTACAGTATTTACTGGTAGAGTAGCTTGCAATTATATTGTTAACATTCATTTGCAGAATGTACAGTACTGTATATGGTGCATAGATTTAATGCTATGCATCATTTACAGTATACAATGTACTGTAAATGCAATGTACTGTGTGGATTGTAATGTTATGTTTTATACTGTACAGTATGCTATTCATTAACTTCATTGCTCTACACATCTAGGGATTTCATTCCACCTTACCACCTTTCCTACACATGATTTGTGCTTTAGGCATTGGTTATATTACTGTATGCTAATGCAGATGTGTGATGCTTTGAGACTGTCATTTATACTTTGACAAGTCTACCTTTTGGTGTGTAGTGTGCATTATCCTTAGCGTTGTATACTGTAGGTGCCTTTAAACCCAGTAACCTATTGTGATTCACTTTGATTCTCCCTAGTGTTTTTTGAGTCACTATCCTTTTCATGTTTAGGGTTGACAGTGTGTGTCGTTCCCTAGTGCTGTTCATTAGTGTTTAAGGGTCCATGCCTCTTTTTTAAGTGTTTTTAAATCATGTACTGTACTGTTTATTCATCCCTTTTTGCACTGTGTCAAATAAATAAACAAATATATCAATTGCATACCTGAGTGCTCCCATACGGGTTACTTTTTTCTCTTTTCACTCACATACAGTATGTATATATATATATATATATATATATATATATATATATATATATAGCTGTATGATATATATATATATATATATACACAGTGTATATATGTATACTGTATATATATATATATATATATATATATATATATATATATATATACAGTGTATATATATATACAAAGTATATACTGTACAGTATATATTTATTTCTCTTCATGTCTTTATTTATTTATTTAGATTTATTTATTAATTGTGGGGCTGCTGTGCGTGAATTTTTTTTATTGGGGGTGAGGGGGGTGTTTGGCCCTTGGTGTGAGTTTACGACTTGCAGCAGCAGCACAATTAATAAATAAATATAAATAAATAAATAAATAAATGAAAAATAAATACATTTGAAATACATTTTTATTGATAGTGTACATGTGCAGAGGGTCTCCGGAGCAGAAGCGCACAGGTTTCAGGTCTGGGGACCCCGTGCCCCCCGAGATACAGGCCCCTTTAGGGGGTGCCGGTATCCCTCTGCTCTGCTTGGTTTACAGGCCGCGATCATGTGATCGGGACCTTTAAACGCAGAGCACTCAGCACTCAGAAACACAGGCCAGACAGATTTAAACACACACACAATAGGGGGAGGTTTTTTTACATAGCTTGCAGGGAAGCTTAACGCACACACACAATAGGGGGATAGGGGGAGGGTTTTTTACATAGATTAGAGAGAAGGCAGGGCGTTTTAAAAGCGAGAATAGAGGAGGGGGTTTTACATAGATTTTATTTATTTATTTAGATTTATTTATTAATTGTGGGGCTGCTGTGCGTGAATTTTTTTTATTGGGGGTGAGGGGGGTGTTTGGCCCTTGGTGTGAGTTTACGACTTGCAGCAGCAGCACAATGAATAAATAAATATAAATAAATAAATAAATAAATAAATGACAATAAATACATTTGAAATACATTTTTATTGATAGTGTACATGTGCAGGGGGTCTCCGGAGCTGAAGCGCACAGGTTTCAGGTCTGGGGACCCCGTGCCCCCCGAGATACAGGCCCCTTTAGGGGGTGCCGGTATCCCTCTGCTCTGCTTGGTTTACAGGCCGCGATCACGTGATCGGGACCTTTAAACGCAGAGCACTCAGCACTCAGAAACACAGGCCAGACAGATTTAAACACACACACAATAGGGGGAGGTTTTTTTTACATAGCTTGCAGGGAAGCTTAACGCACACACAATAGGGGGATAGGGGGAGGGTTTTTTACATAGATTAGAGAGAAGGCAGGGCGTTTTAAAAGCGAGAATAGGGGAGGGGGTTTTACATAGATTTTATTTATTTATTTAGATTTATTTATTAATTGTGGGGCTGCTGTGCGTGAATTTTTTTTATTGGGGGTGGAGGGGGGTGTTTGGCCCTTGGTGTGAGTTTACGACTTGCAGCAGCAGCACAATGAATAAATAAATATAAATACAGTAAATAAATAAATAAATGACAATAAATACATTTGAAATACATTTTTATTGATAGTGTACATGTGCAGAGGGTCTCCAGAGCAGAAGCGCACAGGTTTCAGGTCTGGGGACCCCGTGCCCCCCGAGATACAGGCCCCTTTAGGGGGTGCCGGTATCCCTCTGCTCTGCTTGGTTTACAGGCCGCGATCACGTGATCGGACCTTTAAACCAAGCAGAGGGCTACCGGCACCCCCTAAAGGGGCCTGTATCTCGGGGGGCACGGGGTCCCCAGACCTAAAACCAACGCGGTTCAGCTCCGGAGACCCCCTGCACATCTACACTATCAATAAAAATGTATTTCAAATGTATTTATTGTCATTTATTTATTTATTTTTTGGCGGCTGCTGTGTGTGTGTATTTTTTTATTGTGGGTAGCGGGAGGGTGGGTGAATGGGGTATTCGCCCCAACGATGGTTGGGGAGGGCTTGCGGGGGGGGGGGGGGGGGGGGGGTAGCGGGAGGGCTTAACCCCTTCATGACCGTAGCGGTATTAACTGCTACGATCGTGAAGGGGTTAAGTGCACCCGCAACCCCCCCCCCCTCCCGCAAGTCCTAAACTCACACCAAGGGCCAAATACCCCCCTCACCCATCCCCACTACACACAATAAAGCGGGCACGGTGGGTTAACCCCTTCATTGCCTTAGCGGCTATCCGCTATGGTAATGACGCAGCATTTTCCGTATTTTTAATAATATTGATCAGGAGCAGGGGGGGGGGGGTTCCCTGAGCATTAATCATTAATTTATGGCTCAGGGAACCCCCTGCTCACTTTACAATATTATTAAAATAATGCTTCTTTACCATAGCGCATAGACGCTAAGGTAAAGAACGAGTGTTTATTTATACTGTATATTGTATGTGTTTTATTGATACTGTACATGTGCAGAGGGTCTCCAGAGCAGAAGCGCACAGGTTTCAGGTCTGGGGACCCCGTGCCCCCCGAGATACAGGCCCCTTTAGGGGGTGCCGGTATCCCTCTGCTCTGCTTGGTTTACAGGCCGCGGTCACGTGATCGGGGCTTTTAACGCAGAGCTGGATACCGGCACCCCCTAAAGGGGCCTGTATCTCGGGGGGCACGGGGTCCCCAGACCTAAAACCAACGCGGTTCAGCTCCGGAGACCCCCTGCACATCTACACTATCAATAAAAATGTATTTCAAATAATTTTTAATGTGTGGATGTTTGCGCAGAGAGAGAGCAGCGGATCTCTCTCTGCTGCAAACACATCTCGCCCCCGCCGCCCATACAGTAGTATCATTTATGTATGTGCATATACAGTACAGTACAGTACTGTACAGTACTGTATGTTAGGGCTTACAGGGGTTGTTGTTATACAGTACTGTATATATATATATACTGTATACTGCATTACAATTCATTATAGGGGACGGCTTCACAGAGAATAGCTCGCAAGCGCCACCATGTGTATTTTGACGGCATTGCAGTATTGTAACCAGCCGGAATAAAAAGCTTAAATTCCTGCCGGAAAATAACGCAATGCACTCTGGCTGAAAAATATCAGAAACCTGAATACACCCGAGTATACCCGAATTCGCGGGACTAGCCGTGCTCGAATAAAGTGTGTCGCCAGTGTACATACCATGAGCAGTCATTGAAGTGATATACCTTGAAAAAGAAAACATGAATGAATATAAATCATTGTCATGACATGTTCATTAAGGTAAGCAACACACAGAATTGACAATTTTATGTGTGATATGAAACAACATCTAGAATACGTCAAATATGATCTGAAATACACAATAGTGTACACATCATTGTGACTCACATGTCACACTGCAAAAGAAACATTGTATGTAACCATACTGCACTAGCTATTGACTATCGATATAGTATGTTTATTTTGTATGCATAACCAAAAAGCGCATGTACATAAAATATAGATTTAGTACACATTATGGGGCCTATGCAGAAAGGGCCAAAAATGGCATTCGCCAGGATTTCAATTCGCCAGGTTTTTGGCGTATTAACCTCGCTGTATGCAGGGAGGGCCGAATCCCTGGCGAATGAATGCGCCACCACCATTTGAAATAATGGCTAGTAACCGGTGGCGAGATGGCTGCCTGGCGAAAAGCTGCCGAGAAGCCGTCCCCTGGCGAGTTATGTTTGCAGCAGAGAGAGATCCGCTGCTCTCTCGGCGAAAACATCAGCACATTAAAAATTATTTAAAATACATTTTTACTGATAGTGTAGATGTGCAGGGGGTCTCCGGAGCTGAACCGCATTGGTTTCAGGTCCAAGGACCCCCTGCTTCCCGAGATACAGGCCCCTTTATGAGGTGCCGGTACCCTCTGCATTTAAATGTCCCGATCACGTGACCGCGGAATGAAAAGAAAGCAGAGGGATACCGGCACCCCCTAAAGGGGCCTGTATCTCGGGAAGCAGGGGGTCCCCGGACATAAAACCAAAGTGCTTCAGCTCCGGAGACCCTCTGCACATCTACAGTATAAATAAAGCAGACATATCAATACACAATCATTCCTTACCTTAGCGGCTATGTGCTACGGTAACGAAGCAGCATGAATGTATTTTTAATAATAGTGTACAGTGAGCAGGGGGTTTCTGAGCCACAAATCAATGCGGTTCAGCTCAGGGGGGCCCCTGCTCCAGCACAATATTATTAAAATACAGAAATGCTGCTTCATTACCATAGCGTATAGCCGCTAAGGCAATGAAGGGTTAAGGCAGAATAGCATGTTTATTGGGGACAATTGCCCCCAATAAACATTGCAATAAACAACATACACCCACTGTGTATTTAAAATACATAATCAAGAATAAATACATTAAATACATATAGCAATTACCCATTACCGGTTGCCACGATGAAGGCCATCCTCATCTTCATCCTGCCCATGCCCCCTCCGCTGCTGCAAAACAGACACAACAATGAAAACATCCAAAGTAATGTCCCCTAACCCCTTAATCACCATAGCTGTTATTAACCGCTACAGTCATTAAGGAGTTAATCTACCCTCACCCACCACTCGGGCCGCCTACATACCCTCCCACAGTAACCCCCCACCCCGTGAGGCCTAACTACCCTCACCCACTACCCACAAGGGAGGCCTACCCACATACCGTTGGGGAACAACCCCCCCCCAACACCTACAGTACAATAATGTGCAAAATAACTATTATCCAGATAGGGATAATAGATTATTTGCCCATTATTAAAAACATTAACTAGCATATTCAAATAAATTAAGTACTACTGACCTTATCAATAAGAAGTCTCAGTCGCCAGCAACATCCTTGTCTTGCCCACAAAAAACATAGCCAATACAAAGCCAATACATTGCAATTACATTCAGATATCAATTAACCCCTTAAATACCATATCGGATAATAACCGCAAAGGTAATTAAGGGGTTAAGCCACACTGGCCCGATACCCACCCTTCACCCATGAATTTGTACATTGGCTTCATCATGCAAATATATATATACACAGAGAGAGAGAGAGAGAGAGAGAGAGAGATCTATATATATACACACACATGATGAACCAATATACAAATAAATGTAGAAGGGTTATCAAAAACATGCTGTACTCAAAATATCAGTACTCCATAAATACACACTACAATACAATTAATTTCCTTTCATAATCCTAACTAATATTACAATCAAAAAGATCAAATGCCAATCAAAACCTCAAATCACAATCAACACATTGCATTTACATTGTATGTATGATGCATACAATCTATGCACCATATACATTCTGCAAATGAATGTTAACAATAACATTGCAAGCAAAATACAGATAACAAATATACTATTGTAACCAATCCGGCAAACATAAATCAATTACCATTCATTAATGACATCCCTAAACAATTTACATTCCATCCCTAAACCATTTACATTCCATCCCTAACAATTAAACAATTAACTAATTCAAACCTGCAACTGAGCAATGTAGCCTGTGAAAATATATAAGTACCAACAAGCATCAAAAATTGACAACCAAGGCTAACCCTGACCTCTAATACAACATACAATAGCAACGATTACATCTATCTAATTTTAAAAGACTTTAAACACACATTTAAGCATAGATGCATAGTCATAATAATAAAAAACACATCAAATCAAGCTTTTAAAAAACTATAATTTCTTACCCTGTATGTATATATCTTTCTAACATACATACATACATACAGTGGCAAGAAATGATATACCACAGATAATTAAATAAACATGTAAAGAAAAGAATTTAAAAAAATTAACAAGTTCAATAAAATACATTTCTTTAGTTCACTTACCATTACTTGCCCCCACCGACTCCAGTTGAACTGGTTACTCACGATCAAAACCACCAGGCACAGGTACCCATAAAATAACAAACCATAAAAAAATAAACATTAAACTAAAAATCCAAATCAATCCACGGGTCTTCTAATTTTAATCCATCTTCATCTGTATTCTTCTTTCTTCTATCTTCATCCGGGGTCTTCTTCCCATCTTCGGCCACGCCCTGGCCTTCTTCTTCTGTAGGAGAACCTTCCTCTTCGGCGGCTGGCTTCAAAATGAGACGACATAGGCTTTTAAAGGCCTATGACGTCACATTTTCGTCATATGGTTCCCACGGCCCTAATTGGGCCGTGAAAACCATGTGTTTTGGTCGATAAAAAAAAAATGATGACGTCACTTAAAGGCAATGAAAGCACAGCCAATCAGAATGGCTTTGCTTCAATTGCCTTTAAGATGACGTCATGAAAAGAAACATGGCCGGCCTCACATGGTACGGTAGCCAATCAGAGCGTGGGAAGTCTATCCCTACTCTGATTGGCTCTAGTACCATGTGACAGGCTTTCAATGACGTCACATTCTTTCTCCCCCAAGCCTCTGTCACATGGTATACTGATTGGCTACCATACCATTTGTGAGCCTTGGGACCATGAATAATCTTTTGGAGTCTGATCTCAGGTGATTAGTGCTGCAAGTGGTAGGGGTGAGGAGCTTGTTCAGGCAGCTGGGTAGCTTGCCAATGAAGAATTTAAAGGCAAGACAGGAAAGGTGAACTTTGCGCCTAGACTCGAGTGATGACCAATCTAGTTCTTTGAGCATTTCGCAGTGATGTGTGTTGTAGTTGCATTGGAGAACAAAACGACAAATTGAATTGTAGAGGGTGTCAAGTTTGCTAAGGTGGGTTTGAGGAGCCGAGCCAAATACTATGTCTCCATAGTCAATAATTGGCATTAGCATCTGCTGTGCGATACGCTTTCTGACCAGGAGACTTAGGGAGGATTTGTTCCTGTAAAGTACCCCTAGTTTGGCATAGGTCTTGGTTGTCAGGGTATCAATGTGCATCCCGAATGATAAGTGGGAGTCAAACCATAAGCCCAGGTATTTAAAACTAGTGACAGGTGTTAGGGTGGTGTTAGCGTTGGTTCTAATCAGGAGCTCAGTCACTGGAAGCTTTACAAATTTAGTCTTGGTCCCAAATACCATTGTTACAGTCGTGACAGTGTTTAAAAATAGTTTGTTTTGGGAAATCCAGTTTTCGAGTCTCAAAAAGTCAGACTGAAGTATGTGTTGAAGGTCAGAGAGGCTATGGCTGTGTGCATATAGGATTGTGTCATCTGCATACATGTGTATTGAGGCTTCCTTACAAGCTGTGGGAAGATCATTAATGAACACTGAGAAGAGTAGGGGCCCCAGAACAGAGTTTTGCGGGACACCACAGGTAATATCCAAGGGGTTGGAGTTAGAGCCTGAGATGGACACATGTTGGGATCTTCCTGATAGGTAGGACTGAAACCAGTTTAAAGCATGCTTCCCTATTCCAGAGCTCTGGAGTTTGTTAAGCAGGATAGCATGATCAACTGTGTCAAAAGCCTTTGCAAAATCTAGGAATAGTGCACCAGTGAGTTGTCCCCATTCCATTCCACACTGGATTTCATTGCAAACTTTTAGCAGGGTAGTTACGGTGGAGTGTTTGGGACGAAACCCAGATTGGAATTGGCTAGGGAAATTTGTCTTGGTATAGAAATCGCTTAATTGGGAGAGGACACATTTTTCCATGACTTTGGATAGAATTGGGAGAAGTGAGATTGGCCTGTAGTTTGAGACAGTGTTTTTGTCCCCACTTTTGAAGATTGGGACAACTCTGGCAGTTTTCCAGGTCTTAGGGATATGGCCTGCAGACAGGATAGAGTTGACTATGGACGCAATTGGTTTGGCAATGGCTGGGGCACCAAGTCGTAGGAACCTAGATTGTAGTAAGTCGGGTCCACATTGGCTGCTTAGTTTTAGTTTGAGGAGCGCTTGTATAATCTCCTCTTCAGATACTGGGCCAAATTGAAAATTGTGGGCAGTGTTGGGAGAGGGTGGGACTGTAGGGGTACTCCCAGGATGAGATTCAGGTTTGTGGTTTGGGCTGCGTTTCGCTAATAAGTTAGTGGCACACCCCACAAAGTAATCATTGAATGCATTTGCAATGTCAGTGGGGTTTGTCAGAGTAATATCCCCCTTAGTGATATTACTTGGTTGTTGATGGTTAGGAGGCTGGAATATATTGTTGATAACCTTCCAGATGTTAGCTGGGTTTGATGTATTCTGGTGGAGATGTCAGAGTAATAGTGTGCTTTTGCGTGCCTTGTTTGCCTTGTGCACATGTAGTGATTGAGATCCTTGGTAGTGCCAGTTACTTTGTAGCTTTTCCACAAGGCATCCCTGAGCTGGTAGAGTGCTATAAGGTCAGGTGTAACCCATGGAAGGTGGGCCCCCCGTACCCTTATTTTGCGTAGTGGAGCATGGGTATCGCAGAGTTTTAAGAACTCGGATTGGAAAAAGTCGAGCGCAGAATCAGGGTCGGGAATTAAATCGATTCTGTGCCATGGGCAGTTGGTAAGGTCATCCAGAAACTGTTGTGGGTTAAAGTTTTTAAATGTTCTAGTGAGGAGAACTTTAGGGCTTGAATGGGGCGGTTTAATTTTCCTTACACAGTACACTATTGCATGGTCACTGAAAATATCAGGAAGGATGCCTGAGGATTGGATTCTCCTGGGGTTTGAGGAGAGAATCCAGTCTAGCAAGGAATGGTTGTGCGATTTCAGGTTTATCCGTGTGGGTTGGGAAATGAGTTGCGATAGGTTAAGTGACTTGAGTTGTATCTGGATTTTGTGGTTTTTAGGGTCAAGCCAATTGAAGTTGAAATCCCCAAGAACTAGCAGCTCACTCTTCTCATTCAGAGAGGAAATGGAGCCAAGAAATTGGGTGATATCAGTCACGAATTGTAGAGGGGCTTTAGGGGGGCGGTAGATGCAAGCAAGCAAGATGGGCTTAGAAAAGGGGAGGCAGATTTTGCCAACTAGAGTTTCAAAAGAGGGTGGGCTTGGTGGGCAATTTAACAGTGTAAATTGTAAGGTGTCTTCAATATAAAATAACACCCCTCCTCCTCTCTTTGACCTATCTCTCCTAAAAATGAAGTATCCCTGAATGGCAATATTTGCATCAGGGGTGTTAGGAGATAGCCATGTTTCCGTAAGAACGATGGCTTTTGGTTTATGCATAAGGCACCATGCCATTAGTTCGTCCAGTTTGGGCTGCAGGCTCCGGATGTTTATATGGGCGACAGATAGCCCTTTTTGGAATTTAAAGGTGGAATTCTCAGGGGCATGGGACAGAGCTGAAATGGGAGGACCTGGGTTAGGTTCAATATCACCTGCTAAAGAGAGTAAGAGTATGAGTAGAAATTTGGGTAGTTGTTTGCAAGTTGTAGATTTGTGGTGTTTGCCATTTGAGTGAGCAGTGGTTGGTGTGCTGGTTTTTAGAGTTCTCCACCAACATTCAGTAGATAGTGCAAGGCTTCTGAATAGTCCAGGGTGTATGGTGATGTTGGGTGTGGGCCAGGATGGAGGAGTTTGTAGTGAATAGAGGGAGTAACATCTCCATGAGGCCAGGAGAAAGAAAACAGTTAAAATACATAGCAGGTTCATGATGCCAGAGGTTGGCAGTGCTGCAAGGAGCTGTTGTGAGCAGAGTGAGTGTGAGCAGACTAAACAGCAGGTGTGTGCCTTTTCCTTGTCAAATGTTTAGCTGTATTGCAATGCTAGAGTCCGTTCAGGGTTTCAGTGTATTGTGCAGTCAGTTTTGGGAGAGACTGCAGTAAATAAGTTGTAAAGTGGTGGGGGGTTAAAATATGCAGGTTAGCAAGAATGGGATCATAGTGTGATCTGAATAGCTTACCGTTTGTTGACTTGAGTAAAAGAGTTTGCAGTAGATTCAGTCCCCAGTCACCTCTAGTCAAACTATAGTCTACACTGGCGACACACTTTATTCGAGCACGGCTAGTCCCGCGAATTCGGGTATACTCGGGTGTATTCAGGTTTCTGATAGTTTTCTGCCAGAGTGCATTGCGTTCTTTTCCGGCAGGGATTTAAGCTTTTTATTCCGGCTTGCTGAAATACTGCAATGCCGTGAAAATACACATGGTGGCGCTTGCGAGCTGTTCTCTGTGAAGCCGTCCCCTATAATGAATTGTAATGCAGTATATATACTGTATATATATATATACTGTATAACAACAACCCCTATAAGCCCTAACATACAGTACTGTACACATACTGTACAGTACTGTATACTGTATGCATATACATAAATGATACTACTGTATGGGCGGCGGGGGCGTGATGTGTTTGCAGCAGAGTGAGATCCGCTGCTCTCTCTCTGCGCAAACATCGGCACAATAAAAATTATTTGAAATACATTTTTATTGATAGTGTAGATGTGCAGGGGGTCTCCGGAGCTGAATCGCGTTGGTTTTAGGTCTGGGGACCCCGTGCCCCCCGAGATACAGGCCCCTTTAGATGGTGCCGGTATCCCTCTGCGTTTAAAGGCCCCGATCAAGTGACAGCGGCCTGTAAACCAAGCAGAGCAGAGAGATACCGGCACCCCCTAAAGGGGCCTGTATCTCGGGGGGCACGGGGTCCCCAGACCTGAAACCTGTGCGCTTCTGCTCTGGAGACCCTCTGCACATGTACAGTATCAATAAAACACATACAATATACAGTATAAATAAACACTCGTTCTTTACCTTAGCGTCTATGCATATTGGTAAAGAAGCATCATTTGTGTACTGTATTTTAATAATATTGTAGTGAGCAGGGGGTTCCCTGAGCCAGAAATTAATGCTCAGGGACCCCCCCTGCTCCTGATCAATATTATTAAAAATACGGAAAATGCTGCATCATTACCATAGCGGATAGCCGCTAAGGCAATGAAGAGGTTAACCCATCGTGCCCGCTTTATTGTGTGTAGTGGGGATGGGTGAGGGGGGTATTTGGCCCTTGGTGTGAGTTTAGGACTTGCGGGAGGGGGGGGGGGGTTGCGGGTGCACTTAACCCCTTCACGACCGTAGCAGTTAATACCGCTACGGTCATGAAGGGGTTAAGCCCTCCCGATACCCCCCCCCCCCTGCAAGCCCTCCCCAACCATCGTTAGGGCTAATACCCCATTCACCCACCCTCCCGCTACCCACAATAAAAAAATACACACACAGCACAGCAGCCGCCAAAAAATAATTAAATAAATACTGTATAAATAAATAAATAAATAAATGACAATAAATACATTTGAAATACATTTTTATTGATAGTGTAGATGTGCAGGGGGTCTCTGGAGCTGAATCGCGTTGGTTTTAGGTCTGGGGACCCCGTGCCCCCCGAGATATAGGCCCCTTTAGGGGGTGCCGGTATCCCTCTGCGTTTAAAGGTCCCGATCACGTGACCGCGGCCTGTAAACCAAGCAGAGCAGAGGGATACCGGCACCCCCTAAAGGGGCCTGTATCTCGGGGGGCACGGGGTCCCCAGACCTGAAACCTGTGCGCTTCTGCTCTGGAGACCCTCTGCACATGTACAGTATCAATAAAACACATACAATATACAGTATAAATAAACACTCGTTCTTTACCTTAGCGTCTATGCGCTATGGTAAAGAAGCATCATTTGTGTACTGTATTTTAATAATATTGTAGTGAGCAGGGGGTTCCCTGAGCCAGAAATTAATGCTCAGGGACCCCCCCTGCTCCTGATCAATATTATTAAAAATACTGAAAATGCTGCGTCATTACCATAGCGGATAGCCGCTAAGGCAATGAAGGGGTTAAGGCATAATAAACAATTAATACATTCAATACATATTTTTCACGTCTGTGTTAAAACTCCCTGCCTTCTCTCTAATCTACTGTATGTAAAACCCCCTCCCCCTATTCTCGCTTTTAAAACTCCCTGCATTCTCTCTAATCTATAATTTCATCCATGATGAAAAATGTGACGTCATAGGCCTTTAAAAGCCTATGTCGTCTCATTTTGCAGCCAGACGCCGCGGAGGAAGGACCTCCAGAGAAGAAAAAAGACAAGGGCGTGGCCGATGATGGAAAGAAGACCACGCCCTGCCCCGCCCGGAAGGAGATAGAAGAATGAAGAATACAGATGAAGATGTATTACAAGTAGAAGACCCGTGGATTGATTTGGATTTTTAGTTTAATGTTTATTATTTTGAATGGTTTATTATTTCATGGGTTCCTGATCGTGGATTGGTTCGTGAGTAAGCTGTGAACGGGAGTCGGTGGGGGCAAGTAATGGTAAGTGAACTACAGTAAAGAAATGTATTTTATTTAACTGGTTAATTTTTTCAAAAGGTTTTTTAACATGTGTATTTTTTTTTTTTGTGGTATATCATTTCTTGCCACTATGTATGTATGTATGTACAATATATATGTCTAGAGAGATATACTGTACAGTATACATTCAGGGTAAGAAATGATGATGTTTTAAAAGCTGGATTAGATGTGTTTTTAATTATTTTGTGAGTTTAAAGTATTTTAAAATTAGATAGATGTATTATTCCTTGGTATTGTATTGTGTGTTTGAGGAAGGTCAGGGATAGATAGCCTTGGTTGTACTGTACTGTAAAGGTTGTATTTTTGTCGGTACTTATATTTTTTCAAAGGCTTAATTGTTCTGCTCTAGGCGTGAATCTGTTAATGGTTTCATTGTTCATGATTGAGTGTGAAATGTTTAGGGATCTAAATAATGATTGCTAATTGATTTTTGTTTACGTTGATTAATTTGCAGAATGTATACAGTATGGTGCATAGATTTTATGCATTTTGGAATGTGACTTTTTTCATTGGTTTGTGATCATATACAGTACAGTAGATTGTGAGATCAGTTAGGATTTTTAAAGGAAATTGATTTTAATGTAGTGTCTGTATGGAGACGTGTTAGGTTGTAGGGCAGTATGCTTTTGATAACCCTTCTACATTTATTTGTACTGTATATTGGTTTATCATGGGTGTGTATATAACGTGTGTGTATATATATATATATATATATATATATATATATATATATATATATATATATATATATATATATATATATATATATATACTGTATATATCTCTCTCTCTCTCTTTCTCTCTGTCTCTCTGTATATACAGTATATATACAGTATATATATATATAGTTGCATGATGAAGCCACAGTACAAATTCATGGGTGAAGGGTGGGTATCGTGCCTGTGTGGCTTAACCCCTTAATTACCTTTGCGGTTATTATCCGATAAGGTGTTTAAGGGGTTAATTGATATCTGAATGTAATTGCAATGTATTGGCTTGGTTTTGGCTATGTTTTGTGTGGGCAAGAGAAGGAAGGCGCTGGCGTCGGACACTTCGTATTGATGAGGTCAGTAGTACTTTATTTATTTGTATATGCCAGTTAATGTTTTTAATAATGGGCAATTAATCTATTATCCATATCTGGATAATAGTTATTTTGCACATTATTGTACTGTAGGTGTTGGGGGGGGAGGGTGTATGTATTGAATGTACTGTATAGGCCAGGTTTATTTTTTTTACATTCAGGGTTACTTCCGTGGTTTTGCGTGGGACCTCTGGAGACCACCCGCTGGAATCCTCGGGTATCCTTAAGGGTATCAGGCTGGTGGTTCCACGGGTGACACATGCGGGGATGATGATGTGTGGTCCCACTTCTGTGGGGGCACCGCGGACCCGTAGTCTGCGGGGATGACGATGTGTGGTCCCACTTCTGTGGGGGCACCTCCGACCCGTAGGTGCGGGGATGATGATGTGTGGTCCCACTTCTGTGGGGGCACCGCGGACCCGTAGTGAGCACCCGTGAGTTCCCCAGACCCCCATGGGAACCACCCGAGGCCCCGCAGACATCTGTGGGTTTGACCCGGGGCTCCCAGACATCCTTGGGCCTACCGTGGGGACCCAATTGTGGCTCACGGTGACCCAAGAAGACCACCTGGGCGCCATGGTGCTGGCAGGATCCACCAGCAGGCCTCCAGAACCTGTGGAATGCTGCTGGTAAACTGTAGGTCTGTCCAGGTGCCCTGCCAGCCCACCGGGGACTAGCGTGGGGCTGCGTTATGGACCCTGAATGTAAAAGAATAAATCTTGTATTTATGGGGGGGGGCACAGGGGGTGGGTAATGTATTTAATAAATAGAATGCTGTTTATTGTGGGGCTGTGCATTGTTTTGATTGCGGGTACTGGGGGTGGGGGGTGGGGGGTGGGGGGGGGGGGGAATGTTCCCCAACGGTATGTGGGTAGGCCTCCCTTGTGGGTAGTTAGTGGGTGAGGGTCGAGGGTGGTTAGGCCTCACGGGGTGGGGGGTTAGAGTGGGAGGGTATGTACAGTAGGCATCCCGAGTGGTGGGTGAGGGTGGGTTAACCCCTTCATGACTGTAGCGGTTAATAACCGCTATGGTGATTAAGGGGTTAGGGGACATTACTTTGAAAGTGTTAATTTTTTCTTTTTTTTACTGTACAGCAGCGGAGGTTGCCATGGGTAGTGGGTAGTGTATTGAATGTATTTATTGGTTATTATGCCTTAACCCCTTCATTACCTTAGCGGCTATACGCTATGCTAATGAAGCATCATTTCTGAACTTTTAATAATATTGTGCAGGAGCAGGGTGTCCCCTGAGATTAGATTTCTGTCTCAGGGAACCCCCTGCTCACTGTACAATATTATTAAAAATACAGAAATGCTGCTTCTTTACCATAGCGCATAGCCGCTAAGCTAAAGAATGATTCTTTAATGATGTGTGTGTTTTATTCACAGTGTAGATGTGCAGGGGGTCTCCAGAGCAGAAGCGCACAGGTTTCAGGTCTGGGGACCCCGTGCCCCCCGAGATACAGGCCCCTTTAGGGGGTGCCGGTATCCCTCTGCTCTGCTTGGTTTACAGGACGCGGTCACGTGATCGGGACCTTTAAACGCAGAGGGATACCGGCACCCCCTAAAGGGGCCTGTATCTCGGGGGGCACGGGGTCCCCAGACCTAAAACCAACGCGATTCAGCTCCAGAGACCCCCTGCACATCTACACTATCAATAAAAATGTATTTCAAATGTATTTATTGTCATTTATTTATTTATTTATTTATTTATTGCGGGGATGCTGTGTGTGATTATTTTTTATTGTGTTTAGCGGGGGTGGGTGACGGAGTTTATAAATGTGAGTTTATAAATAAAATAAAGAATATTATTTCTAGGGGCCTTAGAACAGAAGTTCCCACGCCAATTGCGCGCTCATTGCTCTTGTGTTACAATGTTGCTGGTCTTGCGGGTTTGCAGTCTGGCAGCAAAAAGCAGTTTGTACAGTAGTACTGAGTGTGAGATAAATTAAGCAGTTCTTTTATTGCTAAAGTCGCCACCAAAAACTTTTATTTACAAATACAGTACAAAAACCGTGCAAAACACAACAACATTCAGTATCCTTTGTTTAAGTACAGCAGGTACTATAGGGTAAAACATGTACTGTACAGTACAGCACAATATTACAGTATGGTCTCACTGAAAGTCCTCCCCATTTTCCATCCATGGCCGATTCCTTGCATGGCGCAAAACGCCATTAATGCAGTCTCTAACGCCTCTCATTACCGGATCTGTAACAGGGTAATAGCGCTGCATTTCTTCCACAATCTTTTTCCTTAAATTAGAAGGAAGGGCCTTTTTTTGGCGATTCCCATCATAGTTCACTTTGAACACCCACTCGCAGTACAATGTGTAGGGAACATGGTGTTTAAATATGATCAAGGCATACTTGTGTGGTATACCAGCACTCCTCACCCTATACTTCTCCCTCAGCGCCGGTGTCAGATCGCACAGGGAGATGTCGGGCTCTGTTTGTATGCGAGCGGGTGTAGGAAGTCTTTTGGGAGCGGGTGTACTTGAGGCGATGGGCAATGGTAGGATGTCTGGGAGGAAGCTTTCCTCCGGTAGTGGTCGCCGGGTTGTCTCCTGGCGTGGTCTTGATGGGGTTGTCATGTCCTCCTCAATAGCATAGTACACTGCATCTTCTGGTGGAGGGGGTGTGCTTGGTGATGGAAGGGGGTCGAAGGTACCATGCATCACATCCATGTCACCCCCCTGCTCCAGCGTTGGGGAAACAGGGGCATTAACACCGAGCAAATAATGTATGCCCGCTATGTCTGCCTCTATCTTGTCCATCCGTTGATCCATCCGTTGCTCCATATGTAGCATCCGTTGATCCAGCCGTTGCTCCATTTGTAGCATCCGTTGCTCCAAAAGTAGCACCGACTCCAGAAGCAGATCTAGCTTTGCCAGCACACTAGAATTCCCGGGGAGATCCACACTTAGCCCATTCAGGATCCGGTCTAACGAGCTGCTTGTGCATGGCATCTGGAGATCTGGGGGGATGGGTGCAACGGAGGATGAGATGGATGTTCTCTGGAGAGAAGCGGCATCGATGGAGAGTGGAAAAGGTGACCTGGGGATGCCCGGTACAGGAGAAGCTGCAGCGTCGTCGAAGAGGGATGGAGAAGGTGACCGCTGGATTTCCGGGAGAGAAGCAGAGTCGTCCAAGAGCAAAGGAGACAGTGACCCGTGGATTTCAGAGGCAGCAGCATCTTCAGATGGAACCGGAGAAGATGGGGGTGGAGAAGCCGGGCTGAAGATTTCCAGGACAGCTACAGCAGAGTCGTCGAAGCTTATGGGAAGTGGTCTGCGGATTCGGTGAGTTGGCTGCCATTCGTCTTGCGTACCGAGCACAGTACCGTATTTCTTCTTCACATAATAAGGCTGACGTGTTTTAAAAGCCTTAGCCTTTGGGGTCAGAAGAAGGTTTTCTTTGTTGGCCTTAGCCTGTCGCTTTGCCTTTGGCTTGGAAACGGTAACTGCCTTTCTCTTTTTCAGTGTGGCAGGCACAGCAGAGGTGAGATGATTCTTTCGTCCATAGAACCGGGGCTGCTCCATGTAAGCAGGAGGCACAATGCAGTATCTGGACAATGGCTCAGATAAAGATCAGCAAGTGGTGGGCTATGCAACGTGTACAACCTTTTATGCATGGTGGCCAGGTACAGGTGTTGAAAGTGGGTGGTCTGTAATGTGAGTCATTAACATATAAATACACCATCCATTTTGTGGATTCACTGCACATTGAATACACATCGACTAAACATCGAATACACATTCTTGTGTTTGTATTTATTTCTACAGTACTCGCAGCAATGCCTGTTAAGAAGATTTCAAAGGATCTCAGCATGAGAATGAAGGAGATGTACACGAGCGGAAAACGAATTGCAGATATCCAGCGCTGGTTAACTGCTTCTGGCCTCGTTGTGCCATCAAGCACCGTGTGCTATCATGCACAAGGAAAAAACAGAGACCGCAAAAAGGCACCAAAGATAACAAATGCGTAAGTATACTGTATTTATAAAACTTAACCAAAAAATATATAGAAAACTGTAGTGTACATCTACAGTATACCGTATTTATATAGTATATTTATATTACAACAGTATATACTGTAGTGTACTGTATGTGTGGTCAATTTATATTTTTTGTGCAGCAGTACAGTATACACTTTTGGTATATTGCAATTCATGTTACAACGGAATATACAGTATATGATGTGTATTTATTATTATATAACAACAGTATACCGTATTTATATAGTATATTTATTATATTACAACAGTATATACTGTAGTGTACTGTATGTGTGGTCAATTTATATTTTTTGTGCAGCAGTATAAACTTTTGGTATATTGCAATTCATCTTACAACGGAATATACAGTATATGATGTGTATTTATTATGATATAACAACAGTATACCGTATTTATATAGTATATTTATTATATTACAACAGTATATACTGTAGTGTACTGTATGTGTGGTCAATTTATATTTTTTGTGCAGCAGTATACACTTTTGGTATATTGCAATTCATGTTACAACGGAATCTACAGTATATGATGTGTATTTATTATGATATAACAACAGTATACCGTATTTATATAGTATATTTATTATATTACAACAGTATATACTGTAGTGTACTGTATGTGTGGTCAATTTATATTTTTTGTGCAGCAGTATACACTTTTGGTATATTGCAATTCATGTTACAACGGAATATACAGTATATGATGTGTATTTATTATGATATAACAACAGTATACCGTATTTATATAGTATATTTATTATATTACAACAGTATATACTGTAGTGTACTGTATGTGTGGTCAATTTATATTTTTTGTGCAGCAGTATACACTTTTGGTATATTGCAATTCATCTTACAACGGAATATACAGTACAGTATATGATGTGTATTTATTATGATATAACAACAGTAGTTTTATATAGTATATTTATATTACAACAGTACTGTATACTGTATATTTTGTCTATTTATATTTATAGTACAGCAGTATACATTTTTTGTATATTTATATTTACTGTATATTACAACATTACATGTACAGTATACAGTATACATTTTATATTGCTGCATATTAATAACACAATATAATTTCTTTGCATTGTAGGGAGACTACTCTTCTGGTGGACAGAATAAGTGAGGAGAATGATGAGAGGAGCGCATTAAGGGTTAAAAACACTCTTCAGGAAAACCACAATCTGACTGTATCCGAGAGCAGCATAAAGAAGATGAGACGCAGAATTGGATGGAAATATGGACGTGTCAGGTTAGTACTGTACAGTACAGGAGGAACTGTAAAGTAAAAGTGTTGTTTTGCAAACTGTACTGCGCTGTGACGCTAACATTTTTTATTCATTGTCATTACAGAGCGTACCCCATGATACGGGACGCACACAAAATCAAAAGAGTGCTCCAGGCCCAGGCATGGATCGACAGCGGTGAGACTTTCCAGGATTGCATCTTCACTGATGAGTCTACTGTGTCGCTGGAGAGATTTGCAAGATTTGCGTTCCACAAAAAAGGCCGCATAACTTTGAAGCCGCGGCCAAAACACCCTGTGAAGCTGCATGTGTGGGGTGCCATCTCTAGGCGTGGACCGGGATGCATTGTCGTCTTTGAAGGTACAATTTCTCAAATATAATGCCGCCTAATGCACTGTACTTGACTAGTGTTGCCTTACCATATGCACTGTACTGTACTATTGAGCACTTTTCTTTTCTTGCTATAGGAATCATGAATAAAGATTTCTTCCAAGACAACATTGTGCCCGTGATAGTGCGATACATCACACGAGACTTTCCCAATGGTCATCGCTTTTACCAGGACAATGATCCCAAGCACACCGCGTCGACGGCGCATATCCTTGAGCGCGGCATCAGCTGGGTGAAGACGCCAGCGGAGTAAGTGCAGTAGACCGTGTCCCATTTATATGTTCCCCACTGTTTTTACTGTGTACTGTATCTCTTAAACTAATTGTCCTTTCTTTCCAATCACAGATCGCCAGACTTCAATCCGATCGAAATGGTCTGGCATCAGCTGAAGGACCACATCCGTAAAGTGGCGAAACCCTCCAAGAAGGACGAGTTGTATACAGCCATAATGAGTTTTTGGAACGATGTACTCACCGTGGAACGATGCAATAAATATATAGACCATATTGCCACTGTGTTGCCCATTGTCATCGCGCGCAATGGGCAAGCATCAGGAAAGTAGTACAGTGCTGTAGTATTGTACAGTAAGTACAGTATGATACAGGTAAATATGGCACAGTTTTTTTCTTTCCCAATAGTCAGAGTATACAGTAGTTCCAGTATACAGTACAGTAGACTAGTTTGACAGTACTACAGTAACTGCCTACTAACTGCTCCATTTTTTTCTTTCCAGAGAAAGCTGCACCAGCCACCTACTGTACAGTAGTTCTACCATAATACAGTACGCACATACAGTACAGTACAGTAACTGAACAACGTTTTTGTTTTCTTGTCGTTCCAGGAAAAAGGGTGCCAAAGGGGGAGGGGGGGCCTTGTGTTCGTCAAATCTGCTTGTGCAGTCAAATGTACAGTATATAAACAGCAGTAATGATGTACACAAAACCTCTCCTCTCTCAATGAACTACTGTACTATTATTTCACATTACTGTATATTGTACGATTATTTCACATTACTGTATATTTATCCTGTATATTTTCAGTAATTTAGAAGCAGTGGCTGTTCTGAACAGAACAGTTTCTGTAAGCAAACGGATGCACATCAGATTTACATTTCAAATTCGAGAGGGGATTTTTCCAAAGCAGGCAGGCCTCCCTCTAAGGAAGGTGGATGGTGGGATGATACAGTACTCTGGCTGGCCTCCTGCTGAATCTTGTTACCGTAGCCAGCCCAGGGCCAGATTAACAAAACAATGTCTTGGATTGGATTAGCCAGACGATTGATGCTTGGCCAGGGAGGGATTAAAAACTCTAAGGGAGGGGGTGGGTGGTGTAGCTGTAGGATTGTACTGTGTCAGTATTTCCAACGGCAGGTCACCCTAATAATTGCATGAATAAACCCCCAAAGACAAGGCCCAAATATAGTACTGTATACTGCATACTGTATACAGTACAGAGCTGTATACTGTATTATAAATAAATAATCATACAGTACTGTACAGTATGTATTATTGTGTGTTGATGTTTTGAATTGCTGTTAACTTGAAATGTTTCACCATTGTATTGTACTGTATTTGTGAATAAAAGTTTTTTGTGGCGACTTCAGCAATAAAAGAACTGCTTAATTTATCTCACATAAAGTACGTGAATACGACCGCAATCACCATTGTACAGTAAATGGGTGCATAGGATGGAACGACAGGTGCTAAAGGGGTATAAATATGATATTTATCAGTGTTGATCAAAGAGAGTTGATCAGAAGGATTCCCCTTATAAAGTATACAGCACTCTATTGTCATTCATACAGTATACTGTAGTAAAGGGTAGACAACACATGGTCTTGCAGTATACTGTATTACTAAATACCGCAAGACCAGCAACATTGTAAAAAAAGAGCAAAAAAAGAGCAATGAGCGCGAAATTGGCGTGGGAACTTCTGTTCTAGGGCCCCTAGAAATAATATTCTTTATTTTATTTATAAACTCACATTTATAAACCCCGTCACCCACCGCCGCTACACACAATAAAGCGGGCACTTACAGTACAATATATATTTATTTCTCTTCATGTATTTATTTAGATTTATTTATTAATTGTGGAGCTGCTGTGCGTGAGGGGCCATGGCCAGGATGGGGGGGGGGGGGGTAACGGTACAGTATGTGGGTAGGGGGTGAGGGTGGTTAGACCTCACAGTACATTATGCACATTGGGCCCCCCCCCTCCCCACATTTACATACACTGCACGACATCAATGCAGGGAGGGTTTATCAATGCAGGGAGGGTTTACCAATGCAGGTAAGGCTTTAGGCCTTTATATCTCTCTCCCTTCATTGTAATCTGTTTAACAGAAACATTAGGGGGGAAGGGGTTTTAGGCCTTTATATCTCTCTCCCTTCATTGTAATCTGTTTAACAGAAACATTAGGGGGGAAGGGGCTTTAGGCCTTTATATCTCTCTCCCTTCATTGTAATCTGTTTTGTAATCTGTTTAACAGAAACATTAGGGGGGAAGGGGCTTTAGGCCTTTATATCTCTCTCCCTTCATTGTAATCTGTTTAACACAAACATTAGGGGAGAAGGGGCTTTAGGCCTTTATATCTCTCTCCCTTCAGTGTAATCTGCTTAACAGAAACATTAGGGGGGAGGGGGCTTTAAACAATGCTGTGTATAATGTATAAGGTTTTTTACAATTAGATAGATGTAATCCTTGGTACTGTATTGTAAGGGTTAGCTTTGGTTTTAAATTGTGTTTTCTGGTTGGTACTTACAGTATATATTGATTTTGGTTTACTTGATTGGTTAAAATACTGTAGTTGACTTGTTTGGAAGTGTTTGTATTTACTGGTAGAGTAGCTTGCAATTATATTGTTAACATTCATTTGCAGAATGTACAGTACTGTATATGGTGCATAGATTTAATGCTATGCATCATTTACAGTATACAATGTAAATGCAATGTACTGAGTGGATTGGAATGTTATGTTTTATATTGTAAAATCAGTTAGGATTATTAAATGGATTATTATTATTATTGTCTGTACTGTATGGAGATGCGTTATTTGTAGGACAGTATGATTTTGATAACCATTCTACATGTACTGTATTTGTATATTGGTTCATCATCTGTGTGTATATACTGTATACTATACAGTATATATATATATATATATATATATATATATATATATATATATATATATATATATATATATATATACTGTATATATACAGTATACTGTATATATACTGTACACAGTATATATACTGTAAATGTACTGTATAGGGATTGTTATTATATATACTGTATAATGTATATATATATATATCCAGTATATATACAGTAAATTGGCGTGGGAACTTCTGTTCTAGGGCCCCTAGAAATAATATTCTTTATTTTATTTATAAACTCACATTTATAAACCCCGTCACCCACCGCCGCTACACACAATAAAGCGGGCACTTACAGTACAGTATATATTTATTTCTCTTCATGTATTTATTTAGATTTATTTATTAATTGTGGAGCTGCTGTGCGTGAGGGGCCATGGCCAGGATGGGGGGGGGGGGGGTAACGGTACAGTATGTGGGTAGGGGGTGAGGGTGGTTAGACCTCACAGTACATTATGCACATTGGGCCCCCCCCTCCCCACATTTACATACACTGCACGACATCAATGCAGGGAGGGTTTATCAATGCAGGGAGGGTTTACCAATGCAGGTAAGGCTTTAGGCCTTTATATCTCTCTCCCTTCATTGTAATCTGTTTAACAGAAACATTAGGGGGGAAGGGGTTTTAGGCCTTTATATCTCTCTCCCTTCATTGTAATCTGTTTAACAGAAACATTAGGGGGGAAGGGGCTTTAGGCCTTTATATCTCTCTCCCTTCATTGTAATCTGTTTTGTAATCTGTTTAACAGAAACATTAGGGGGGAAGGGGCTTTAGGCCTTTATATCTCTCTCCCTTCATTGTAATCTGTTTAACACAAACATTAGGGGAGAAGGGGCTTTAGGCCTTTATATCTCTCTCCCTTCAGTGTAATCTGCTTAACAGAAACATTAGGGGGGAGGGGGCTTTAAACAATGCTGTGTATAATGTATAAGGTTTTTTACAATTAGATAGATGTAATCCTTGGTACTGTATTGTAAGGGTTAGCTTTGGTTTTAAATTGTGTTTTCTGGTTGGTACTTACAGTATATATTGATTTTGGTTTACTTGATTGGTTAAAATACTGTAGTTGACTTGTTTGGAAGTGTTTGTATTTACTGGTAGAGTAGCTTGCAATTATATTGTTAACATTCATTTGCAGAATGTACAGTACTGTATATGGTGCATAGATTTAATGCTATGCATCATTTACAGTATACAATGTAAATGCAATGTACTGAGTGGATTGGAATGTTATGTTTTATATTGTAAAATCAGTTAGGATTATTAAATGGATTATTATTATTATTGTCTGTACTGTATGGAGATGCGTTATTTGTAGGACAGTATGATTTTGATAACCAATCTACATGTACTGTATTTGTATATTGGTTCATCATCTGTGTGTATATACTGTATACTATACAGTATATATATATATATATATATATATATATATATATATATATATATATACTGTATATATACAGTATACTGTATATATACTGTACACAGTATATATACTGTATATGTACTGTATAGGGATTGTTATTATATATACTGTATAATGTATATATATATATATCCAGTATATATACAGTATATACTATACAGTATATATTTATTTCTCTTCATGTATTTATTTATTTATTTATTTAGATTTATTTATTAATTGTTGGGCTGCTGTGCGTGGATTTTTTTTATTGGGGGTGAGGGGGGTGTTTGGCCCTTGTTTTGAGTTTAGGACTTGCAGCAGCAGCAGCACAATTAATAAATAAATGTAAATAAATAAATAAATAAATGACAATAAATACATTTGAAATACATTTTTATTGATAGTGTAGATGTGCAGGGGGTCTCCGGAGCTTAAGCGCACAGGTTTCAGGTCTGGGGACCCCGTGCCCCCTGAGATACAGGCCCCTTTAGGGGGTGCCGGTATCCCTCTGCTCTGCTTGGTTTACAGGCCGCGATCACGTGATCGGGGCCTTTAACGCAGAGCACTCAGCACTCAGAAACACAGGCCAGGCAGATTTAACACACACACACAATAGGGGGAGGTTTTTTTTTACATAGATTGCAGGGAAGCTTAACACACACACACAATAGGGGGAGGTTTTTTTACATAGATTGCAGGGAAGCTTAACGCACACACACAATAGGGGGATAGGGGGAGGTTTTTTTTACATAGATTAGAGAGAAGGCAGGGCGTTTTAAAAGCGAGAATAGGAGGAGGGGGTTTTACATAGATTAGAGAGAAGGCAGGGAGTTTTAAAAGCGAGAATAGGGGGAGGGGGTTTTACATACAGTAGATTAGAGAGAAGGCAGGGAGTTTTAACACAGACGTGAAAAATATGTATTGAATGTATTAATTGTTTATTATGCCTTAACCCCTTCATTGCCGGGCACGGTGGGTTAACCCCTTCATTGCCTTAGCGGCTATCCGCTATGGTAATGACGCAGCATTTTCAGTATTTTTAATAATATTGATCAGGAGCAGGGGGGGTCCCTGAGCATTAATTTCTGGCTCAGGGAACCCCCTGCTCACTACAATATTATTAAAATACAGTACATAAATGATGCTTCTTTATCATAGCGCATAGACGCTAAGGTAAAGAACGAGTGTTTATTTATACTGTATATTGTATGAGTTTTATTGATACTGTACATGTGCAGAGGATCTCCAGAGCAGAAGCACACAGGTTTCAGGTCTGGGGACCCCGTGCCCCCCGAGATACAGGCCCCTTTAGAGGGTGCCGGTATCCCTCTGCTCTGCTTGGTTTACAGGCCGCGGTCACGTGATCGGGACCTTTAAACGCAGAGGGATACCGGCACCCCCTAAAGGGGCCTGTATCTCGGGGGGCACGGGGTCCCCAGACCTAAAACCAACGCGATTCAGCTCCAGAGACCCCCTGCACATCTACACTATCAATAAAAATGTATTTCAAATGTATTTATTGTCATTTATTTATTTATTTCTTTATTTATACAGTATTTATTTATTTATTTTTTGGCGGCTGCTGTGCTGTGTATTTTTTTTTATTGTGGGTAGCGGGAGGGTGGGTGAATGGGGTATTAGCCCCAACGATGGTTGGGGAGGGCTTGCGGGGGGGGGGTGTAGCGGGAGGGCTTAACCCCTTCATGACCGTAGCGGTATTAACTGCTACGGTCGTGAAGGGGTTAAGTGCACCCGCAACACCCCCCCCCCCTCCCGCAAGTCCTAAACTCACACCAAGGGCCAAATACCCCCCTCACCCATCCCCACTACACACAATAAAGAGGGCACGGTGGGTTAACCCCTTAATTTCCTTAGCGGCTATCCGCTATGGTAATGACGCAGCATTTTCAGTATTTTTAATAATATTGATCAGGAGCAGGGGGGGTCCCTGAGCATTAATTTCTGGCTCAGGGAACCCCCTGCTCACTACAATATTATTAAAATACAGTACACAAATGATGCTTCTTTACCATAGCGCATAGACGCTAAGGTAAAGAACGAGTGTTTATTTATACTGTATCTTGTATGTGTTTTATTGATACTGTACATGTGCAGAGGGTCTCCAGAGCAGAAGCGCACAGGTTTCAGGTCTGGGGACCCCGTGCCCCCCGAGATACAGGCCCCTTTAGGGGGTGCCGGTATCCCTCTGCTCTGCTTGGTTTACAGGCCTCGGTCACGTGATCGAGACATTTAAACGCAGAGGGATACCGGCACCCCCTAAAGGGGCCTGTATCTCGGGGGGCACGGGGTCCCCAGACCTAAAACCAACGCGATTCAGCTCCAGAGACCCCCTGCACATCTACACTATCAATAAAAATGTATTTCAAATGTATTTATTGTCATTTATTTATTTATTTCTTTATTTATACAGTATTTATTTATTTATTTTTTGGCGGCTGCTGTGCTGTGTGTGTATTTTTTTTATTGTGGGTAGCGGGAGGGTGGGTGAATGGGGTATTAGCCCCAACGATGGTTGGGGAGGGCTTTCGGGGGGGTGTGTGTAGCGGGAGGGCTTAACCCCTTCATGACCGTAGCGGTATTAACTGCTACGGTCGTGAAGGGGTTAAGTGCACCCGCAACACCCCCCCCTCCCGCAAGTCCTAAACTCACACCAAGGGCCAAATACCCCCCTCACCCATCCCCACTACACACAATAAAGCGGGCACGGTGGGTTAACCCCTTCATTGCCTTAGCGGCTATCCGCTATGGTAATGACGCAGCATTTTCAGTATTTTTAATAATATTGATCAGGAGCAGGGGGGGTCCCTGAGCATTAATTTCTGGCTCAGGGAACCCCCTGCTCACTGTACAATATTATTAAAATACCTCTCTCTGCTGCAAACACATCTCGCCCCCAGTATGTGCAGTAATTTACTGAACATGTACTGTAGAATAAATGCATAGTTTTATTTATTCGGGTTTATTACACAGTATACTGTTCGGCTGGAAAACATCAGCATACTGTACAGCACAATATTACTGTATCCATCGAAATCCCCCCATTAGCCGTTTTCTTTTCTGAGGAAAAACAAAATGAAAAGTTTTAATGTACAGTAATGGTCAGCCCCCTAAAGAAGTACCCAGCCTGCCCCACCAAAATAATACGGCAACAATACAGTACTCACCATACTGTATTACTGAATGTCCCATTCAGCTTGCGCCGGCGCCGGGCCACTGCCACTGCCAGTCCAGCTTTCATCATCACCCACGTCGATAGTTTGCAGAGGGACTAGCCCACCTGTAGTCAGCAGCGGGAAATCGCTTAGGTACATGCAAGCTTCATCAAAACTGGCTGCGAAATCCATCTCAGGGTTGTCACCGACGGCGGGACCATGATGATAAGCTGATGCTGGTGCTGGTTCTGGTTCTGGCGCAATGCTTGGCAGGGACTGTCGCTTCTTATTTGGTTTTAACACGACCCTTCGCCTTTTGCCGCCTCCATTATCATAGATATGGGAAAAACCCTGTGACACACACCAATACCCTCCAACAAATTGGGGCTCAATACGGTGAAAACAGGGGTCACTACATAACCTTTTCCTTATTGCCCGCTTCCACAAATGAGGAGTTGGCGAAAATCTGTAAAAGTCATAGTTTTCGATAAAATACTGATAAATTTGAACAACTGTTGCCATCTTATCCTCTGTTGCATTAATAGCGGCCCATATCAAATAAGCATAAATTCTGTCAGGTTTTTGGAACACGGGCTGCATTTGAACACTCATGTCTCTGTAGAATAGTGTAAGCGAAAATGGTCTTTGTCTTTATTTAATACAGTATGTAAAGCCTAAATTGATACATTTTTTGCAACATCTTCCTTCAGTCTCAAGGACAAGTTACAATAGCATACTGTACTGGGATAAAGTATTTTTTTTTAAACGAAACAACTTGCAAAGCCCACACATTACTTAAGTCATGAGTTTATGCCATCTGGTGGAGAAGCGAAACATTGCAGCCTAATAAATTCTTCACATTATCATTTAACAGATCAGGCCCCCATCAGCCAGGCATGAACCGTGGCTGGGAAGGCAAACGCAACGCAGCATGCAAGAGGTGAGCAGCGGCGGATTCCAGGTATCTGCCAGGTACAAACCGGGCATTTGCTCGAATAAAGTGTGTCGGTGCAGTAACTGTATTTATCACTTAAAAACCTCACTTTAAATGCCTCACTGCCTAATGCAGTTCCTGCCCAATGCAGCAAAGGTGTTGTTATTATACAGCTAAAACAGTCACATGACCCTCCCCCTCCCCAATCAGTCAGCTTGTTCCATTTGGTCAATTAACAGCACAGAGTTAAGAGGAAAAAAAAAACTTTTTACATTCAAACATACTAACTTATATCAATTCTACAAGGCCACAGTCAGGCATTTACACAGGATTTGCACAGCATCAGGAACATACTTATTTCAATTCTACAAGGCCACAGTCAGGCTTTTATACAGGATTTTCACAGCATCAGGAACATACTTATATCAATTCTACAAGGCCACAGTCAGGCTTTTACACAGGATTTGCACAGCATCAGGAACATACCTGTGAAGAGAATGCAATTAGATCCATGTCATATCAGCTGAGGTTATTGGTCATTGCATGAAGAAAGTGAGTATATTAACTGTAGTCTAACTGTATTTATCACTTAAAAACCTCACTTTAAATGCCTCACTGCCTAATGCAGTTCCTGCCCAATGCAGCAAAGGTGTTGGTATTATACAAATAAAAGCAGATGTAATCGTTGCTATTGTATGTTGTATTAGAGGTCAGGGTTAGCCTTGGTTGTTAATTTTTTATGCTTGTTGGTACTTATATATTTTCACAGGCTACATTGCTCAGTTGCAGGTTTGAATTAGTTAATTGTTTAATTGTTAGAGATGGAATGTAAATGGTTTAGGGATAGAATGTAAATTGTTTAGGGATGTCATTAATTAATGGTAATTGATTTATGTTTACCGGATTGGTTACAATAGTATATTTGTTTGGAGTTATCTGTATTTTGCTTGCAATGTTATTGTTAACATTCATTTGCCGAATGTATATGGTGCATAGATTGTATGCATCATATATACAATGTTAATGCAATGTGTTGATTGTGATTTGAGGTTTTTGATTGGCATTTGATCTTTTTGATTGTAATATCAGCTAGGATTATGAAAGGAAATTAATTGTATTGTAGTGTGTATTTATGGAGAACTGTTATTTTGAGTACAGCATGTTTTTGATAACCCTTCTACATTTATTTGTATATTGGTTCATCATGTGTGTGTATATATATCTCTCTCTCTCTCTCTGTATATATATATATTTGCATGATGAAGCCAATGTACAAATTCATGGGTGAAGGGTGGGTATCGGGCAAGTGTGGCTTAACCCCTTAATTACCGTTGTGGTTATTATCCGATATGGTATTTAAGGGGTTAATTGATATCTGAATGTAATTGCAATGTATTGGCTTTTGTATTGGCTATGTTTTTTGTGGGCAAGACAAGGATGTTGCTGGCTACTGAGACTTCTTATTGATAAGGTCAGTAGTACTTAATTTATTTGAATATGCTAGTTAATGTTTTTAATAATGGGCAAATAATCTATTATCCCTATCTGGATAATAGTTATTTTGCACATTATTGTACTGTAGGTGTTGGGGGGGGGGGTGTTCCCCAACGGTATGTGGGTAGGCCTCCATTTTGGGTAGTGGGTGAGGCTGGTTAGGCCTCACGGGGTGGGGGGTTATTGTGGGAGGGTATGTATGCGTCCCAAGTGGTGGGTGAGGGTGGGTTAACCCCTTAATGACTGTAGCGGTTAATAACCGCTATGGTGATTAAGGGGTTAGGGGACATTAATTTGGATGTTTTCATTCTTGTGTCTGTTTAGCCGCAGCGGAGGGGGCATGGGCAGGATGAAGAGGAGGATGGCCTTCATCGTGGCAACCGGTAATGGGTAAGTACTATATGTATTTAATGTATTTATTGCTGTTTATGTATTTAAAATGGGCACATTCACTATTATCCCTTTGTGGATAATAGTAATTGTGGCCATAACTATACTGTATGTGTTAGGGGGGTGGAGGTTATTTCTTTAAAAGTATGTATGTGTTTATTCATTAATTTGGGGGGGCACATAATTGGTACTGCAGGCCTGCGGGTAACACCCGAGGGCCCCCGCCGGTCTATAGTATCATTGATGTGCATATATGTGTATGTTAGGGGTTATAGGGGTTGTTGTTATATATATATATATATATATATATTTATATATATATATATATATATATACAGTGGTCGACAAATCACCAAAAAATCTACTCGGCTAACAAAAAAATCTACTCGCCACCTAGTACCACACGTGTGCTGCTTGGGCCAATAGGAGGTCGCCACGATGTTAAATCCACTCGCCCGGGGCGTGCAAATGTATAGGTTTGTCAAACACTGTATATATATATATTTATATTCATTTATTTATTTATTCATTTATATTTATTTGTTTAGTGTGGGGCTGCTGTGTGTGATTATTCTTCATTGTGGGTAGCGGGTGTGGGTGAAGGGGGTATTAGCCCCAACGGTGGTTGTTTAGGGCTTGCGGGGGGGTAGCGGGAGGGGTTAACCCCTTCATGACCGTAGCGGTATTAACTGCTACGGTCGTGAAGGGGTTAAGTGCACCCGCAACCCCCCCGCAAGCCCTAAACTCACACCAAGGGCCAAATACCCCCTTCACCCACACCCGCTACCCACAATAAAGCTGGCACGGTGGGTTAACCCCTTCATTGCCTTAGCGGTTACCCGCTAAGGTAATGAAGTGGGCTGTACATGCATTTTTCCTGCCTCGGATGCATGCCGGTGGCCTCCGGTGCTGATATTCCTGGGTATCAGCTCTGGAGACCCCCGGCATCAATCCGAGCCAGGAAAAGGGCTGATTTTTTTATAATATCCCCTATCGCCGCTCAGCTCCAGCTTCTTGCCAACTTTTTTTGGCGGAGCTATTTGGAGAACATCTCTCCATTTTATTGGCGTGATCAGCAGCGAGATGCTGATCGGGCTACCTGCATACGGCGGGTTTTAAAACTGGCGAGATATTGCTTCTCGCCACCCACGCGGCGAGTTTTTAAAACACAAAAAAAAACTGGCGGTTTTTCCTCATCTCGCCAGTTCCTAGCCATTTACTAAATTTCTGTAGGCATATTTGGCGAAAACCTGGCGAGATTGCGCTACTCGCTACTCTCTGCATAGGCCCCTATTTCTTCACGTACACACAACACCTTTTATTGGTAAGAAGTATAATACAACCTGTTAATGAATGGCATACCGGTGCCACATGCAATTGTCCACACAGCAGAGAAGAGAAAGGTGTGCGAACCATATTCATCTGTTTCCTAAGTCAATGGTATTTGGACAAATGTATTTATCATAACAAAGAATGAATACATCTATGTAGTACTATGAACATATATGTATTTGCTTACATGAAAAAAATGTGTTTATGACATTCAGACGTGTCTCAACGCCACTGGCTGTTTGGTCAGTGTCAGCTGGTAAATTGACGGAATGCTCCTCCTCCAAACCCTGACGTATGTCTGTTTGTACATTATTGCGGAGTGCCACATTGTGCAAAATGCAACATGCAATTATAATATCAGAAACTTTAGCAGGCTTATATTGAAGTGCCCCACCAGTTCTATTGAGACACCTAAATCTTGTCTTGAGAAGGCCAATTGTCCTCTCTGTAACGGATCGCGTCGATATATGGGCAACACTGTACCTCTCCTCTGCTTCATTTTGCGGGTTTGGCACCGGGGTCAACAGCCACGGTCTAATTCCGTATTCTGAGTCACCTATAATCCATCGTGCACAAATATGAAACAATTTGTGTTAACATTATTACATACAACATTTCCTAGAAAACCAAGAGTTGTTTGTTAACACATCATAATATGCACTCACCCACCAGCCAACCAGGTCCAAAATAGCCTTCTTAGAAAGCATGGAAGACTGATGAGTTTCTCAGGATAGAGGAATCGTGACTGGAACCAGGGAATTTGGCTACCACATGCATAATCTTCATCGTGGCATCGCATACCACCTGTACATTCAGGGAATGGTAGTGCTTATGGTTGCGGTAAGCATGCTCACTCTGACTAGGCGGGATCAAAGCAACATGGGTGCAATCAATTGCACCCATCACACATGGTATCCCGGCTATGGTATAAAAGCCATTCCTGACTTCCAGCCACTCTGTGTGCTCTGTAGGAAAATGAATATAATTCCTAGCGCGTCTCTTGAGTGCTCATAGAAACTGGGTAAAGGCCCGCGAGAATGTAGATTGCGAGACCCCGCCCACTATGCCCACAGTTGTCTGGAATGAAGCGGAAGCAAGATAATGTAATGAGCACAGCATTTTAACAAGCCCAGGGACTGCACGACCTCTGGCTGTCACAAAATCTAAATCTCCCCGTATCTCTTCATAAAGAGCTAAGATTGCTGCTGAACTCAAACGATAGCAACTTACAATCTCCTCCTCACTCATCCCATCTAACAGGGTTCTCTCCCTGTACAAACGAGGACGAGGCACAACTTCTCTCCTCTGTCTTCTCCTCTCATCTCTTTGCCCTCTCCCTCTCCTGTCCGCGTGCCTGTCCCTGTCACTGTCCCTGCCACTGTCCCTGCCTCTGTCCCTGTCCCTTCCTTGGCCTGTGACATCCTCTCCATCAGCAAGCCTCTCGTCCAATAGAAACTTCCTCCGTCTCAGAAACATTCGCATAATTTTCAGGTCTGTAGCTGTGTAACGATGCACGGAACATGCCCCCTGCGGCGTGTTCCTTCCTTACCTGTTTACTTTTGCCCTCTAGCTGCGAGTCAAGATCCCGTGTCTTTAAGGATTCTGAAGCAAGCAACGCCATCTTGCTTTCTGGCAAACCCTGCCTTCTTTGCACGCTGGTCCTGCCTGAACCTCCTTGGGACCTTTACTCTCCTTTGGATTCCGGAAGACTTGGACAGTCACTCCTATACTACAGAGGTTAATTTACCGTCGGGTAGGGTAGGTACCTGCTTAGTAGGGTTCACCTTGACGTGGTAGCAGGCTTATAATTCCTTGGCCAATGGATTAGACTAAGAACCCTTATGTTATGTTTAGTTTCGCTGCACCTTGCTGTTTCTGTCACTATGCCTTTAAGAAGTCTGGACGTTCTCCTAGAAGCTATCCTTCTCTGGATGTTACCTTGTGCTCTGGACTCTATGCCCATGTTCCTGTACCATGTTCCTTGTTTCCGTTTCCAGACTCCTGTGTTGAAGCGTTGGCTTTCCACAACCCCCGCGTTGGTGCCTGAGAACGCGCGCAGTCCCGCTCTGCTGTCAGAGCATGCGCGCACATGCAGCTGGATCACTCGTGTCTCTGAATAGGCACCGCACCTCCGGACGCGTCGCGCATTCTCATGCGAGCGGCGCGGTCACGTGACTACGTGCGTCGATCCCCAGCTGCGCGGCAACTTACTCCCTTCGTATCCCCTGTGGCCTCCCCACCTCGCTACGGGTCCTTCTCCTTTTCCCTGCGCTTGTGAGGACAGCACAAGCATGACATTATGCTCGGCCCAACAAATGGACCCCCAGAGGTGGCCCCGCCTTCCTCCATGTTCCTTGCCATGTTCGTTTCCATGTTCCTAGTTCCTGAGGCCTGCTGCTAGCTCCATGCAGAGGCCCGTTCCTGTACCCCTGTAACGTTGGGAGATCCTATAGTCCCCCTAGTCTAGTAAGGATCATTCGGAGTCCGATCCTGAAGGGGGGGATACTGTAAAGAATCGGGGAACATGCCCCCTGCGGCGTGCTCCCTCCTTACCTGCCGCATCTCAGTTCCCGCTCTCCTTATAGAGCATGCACGCACCCGCGGTTCCCTACTTGTACCACAGAGCCCGGCCACCCCCGGTCGCATCACGCATTCTCTCACGCGTGGCGCGTACATGTGACGGCATGCGCTGCCCTCCAGCTGCGAGTCAACTTCACGCCCCCTTGTGGCGTATTCTCTACCCATGACTAGTTTCTCTGATGTTTCTCTGTATGGCATGCGCCGTCCTCTAGCTGCGAGTCAAGATTCCCTGTTGATTCCCTGTATGGCATGCGCCGCCCTCTAGCTGTGAGTCAAGATTTCCTATTGATTCTCTGTGTGGCGGGCGCTGCCCTCTAACTGCGAGCCTACCTTCCTATGCATCGCTGCCCCTAAGTCTCTTGGATCGCTCGGAGTTCGATCCTTAAGAGGGGGGTACTGTAACGATGCATGGAACACGCCCCCTGCGGCGTGTTCCTTCCTTACCTGTTTACTTCTGATCGCCGCCCTCTTGCTGCACGTCAAGATCCCGTGTCTTTAAGGATTCAGAAGCAAGCAACTCCATCTTGCTTTCTGGCAAACCCTGCCCTCTTTGCACGCTGTTCCTGCCTGAACCTCCTTGGGACCTTTACTCTCCTTTGGATTCCGGAAGACTGGGACAGTCACTCCTATACTACAGAGGTTAGTTTACCGTCGGGTAGTGTAGGTACCTGCTTAGTAGGGTTCACCTTGACGTGGTAGCAGGCTTATAATTCCTTGGCCAATGGATTAGACTAAGAACCCTTATGTTAAGTTTAGTTTCGCTGCACCTTGCTGTTTCTGTCACTATGCCTTTAAGAAGTCTGGACGTTCTCCTAGAAGCTATCCTTCTCTGGATGTTACCTTGTGCTCTGGACTCTATGCCCATGTTCCTGTACCATGTTCCTGGTTTCCGTTTCCAGACTCCTGTGCTGAAGCGTTGGCTTCCCACAACCCCCGCGTTGGTGCCTGAGAACGCGCGCAGTCCCGCTCTGCTTTCAGAGCATGCGCGCACATGCAGCTGGATCACTCGTGTCTCTGAATAGGCACCGCACCTCTGGAAGCGTCGTGCATTCTCATGCGCGCGGCGTGGTCACGTGACTATGTGCGCCAATCCCCAGCTGCGCGGCAACTTACTCCCTTCGTATCCCCTGTGGCCTCCCCACCTCGCTACGGGTCCTTCTCCTTTTCCCTTTGCTTGTGAGGACAGCACAAGCGTGACAAGCTGTGAATGCGCAGGTAATTGCCCTCCTTTAAATACCTATGTGATGATGTCAGGTGACTTGCTGAAGTGCAAGGTGTTACATTAACATATCCAAGTTGTTCACTCCCAACGTGTATCCAGTTGCAATTAAAAGGATTATTTATGTGTGTTCACCAGGCAATCATGATATTTGAGAATGATGTAACGTTAAGCTTTGTACAAGCATTTATTGTCAAGTATTTCTGGAATGTGTAATGCATGTACCACTTCAGAACGCAACACTCAGTCATCTAATTAGGATACAACCATGACATTTAAGTTGAGAAACTTCGTTGCAACATGTGTAATTTGGCATGTTATTGTCACATGAAGTTATTATAATGTGCATATGCATAATTTAATGCAATCAGGATAGTTGCCATTGATTTAGTTTCAATCGTGTAAAAATGAGTAACTATTATAGATGTGTGTATAAGTTAGCATGAAGTGATTCTAATGCATCGTATACAATGTAAACATGCAATGTTATTGAGTGTCCAATTGCGGACGTCATCAAAAGAGGGAGGTCACAAAGTACATGTAAACATGAAAACAAACAGCTACATTTACGTTTGATCATGCGTTACACATTACAAGCATTGTATAATGTATAGCAACATTACTAGACGCTGGATCTGTTAGATGTGTGAAATGTGTTACATCATATAATAAATTGAAGCAAACTTAAGTAACATGTTTGATATGATGTGACCTGTTCCTTTAAGAGTTGAGTATAGGATTTTCCCTTGACACATCATAACATTAAGACTAATGTGACACGCAAATCATCATAACATTGAAAAGTACAATGTTATGCAAATAATAAACGTAAGGGGTGACACGATGAAGTGACCTCGACACTGTAATGCCAAGCACATTTTTAGTATGAGCAATAGAACGTAAACAGTCCTATAATGTTATAAGTCCCCGCTCCATTGACTCCATTGATGTTGATGTAAAGATGAGGTTTTTTTTCTATGTGCCGTCCCTGCAACTTTGCCGATCCTTCTCCCCTCCAACTTGCCAACTTTAGTTGACGGGACCAATTGCCGATGAAATCTCCATTTCTGAGTGCCGATCAGCACCGATAAGCTGATTGGGCTACTTGAATACAGCCGATTTCAAAAAGTGCCAAAAAGTGCCGATAAGTGTGTTATCGGCAGCCGCATGCCGATACATTTTTATCGGCAAGAAAAACTGCCGATTTTGAGCACTTATCAGCGCTTTCTGAATCTCAAATCAAATTTTGCCGGGAAAATGCCGATTAAAGCCTTATCGGCACTTACTGCATGAGGCCCTTAAACACCAAACAACATTCAAAATATTATTTTTGATTCATAGGATTTGGACAGAATTTATTAATAACATTCTCCTGATTAATATGTAAGGAAGATACTACTACTGTACCATGTATAAAAAGGGACATACCAGTCTTAATAAAATCTTATTCTGATGTATGATCAAAATAGCGGTTATGGATGCTTTGATGATAACACTTCTAACTCTCCTACAAGGAACACAGTCTTCAGTGTCAAACATTCTTCTAGAAATGTTTTGCAGTGGTTTAAATTGAGGCTTCATTAGAGCCATCAGGTCCCACAAATCTCATGGGGTGTATGTTTCTCTGATTTAAGGTCTCAACCACATGACTGCCTGAGGACATTTCCTAATAAGCTGGTCTGCTGCTGCAGTTGGTTTCTTTCTAGCAAAGCTGACAACTCAGAAACTTGAAACTTTAATAAACTTAGAATGAGTCCTTTAAAGCTAATTTTCAGAAGCTCTGCAGTAATACTGCAGATCTTTGATCAGTATAATCTTGTTTTATCAGCTCACACCATTTTAGAAAAAGATGCCTCAATTCTTGAGTAACTGTGTCTCAATCTCTAAGCCAGTAAGGTCAAATTCTATGGGTTTGGATGTTGCGTAAGGTCCTTTGTCTGCAGATCTTGAGATACTTGTTGCTGGAGGGGTATGTCTATTGCTACATATATCCACAACTTGGGCAAACTAAATACCCTTTTTGCCTTTGGGCTGATACAACTTCTGATTTGTCCTTCTTTATTTTCTCTAGGAATTTTGGAGAAAAGTGCACTGGTGGGAACACACTTTTACTTATTGCTCTTATTTGTCCTCATCAGCTCTATTTTTTTCTGACCCCATTTATTTGTACATGATCGCAATGGTTATTGAATATGGCTCTCTCTTATTTCAAGATTCTGAGGTCCAGATCCATAAAGGTCCATTAACTAAGGGCTCATAATATACCGGTATCAAAACCAGTAATGGACACTACAGTATGTTCCCTAAGGTTAACACAAGTATACAAAGATAATTGTATGCAAAAACAATGGACTTTGTTAATCTTATTAGCATACACTTAATGGCATGTTAAGTGCCTCATGTTAGCATCAAATAACATGGCTAGTGTGATGTTTGTCTTACTTTAAGCACAAGTTAGCTTGAAGATAGATCGTGTAGATAGATAGCTCAGAGTCTGGGCTGAACAATGACCCTGCTCTTAGAGCCACATGAGTCAACACCCCTCATCACTCACACAATGTCCTGAGCACTTCATCTACATTTACATAAAAGTACCCATTCTGCACACAAAGAAGTCATTCAAATACGTTTGCATCTTACATTGTACATAGGGGGGAAATAAACTGCAACACTGCATTTAGAAAAATACAGGTCAGCCATTTTGCCCACAATCTGATAGAATACTTTAACAGAAACTTGGCATCAATCTTGACTTGTAGGGGCAATGGCTGGGTGTAACTTTTAATATGCAGAAAAGCACAATTCTCATTCCTACATATTTTATATTGGAAAGTGCAGATGTAGTACAGATTTAGTGCTACTGCACTGCAGCCGCAAAATTCGAGTTTAACGGTGGATGTAGTACTCTGCATTAATGATAGGAATCACTAATGTGCAAGTGTGTGTCTCTAATCTACAGTAAATGCAATGTACAGTATCCCACCACTTATCCCCATGCATTTCATGATATGATATTCCATTCATTTCTATGTAACACATCATTTTTCTCATAAAAAAAAATCCGGTTAAAAAACTTAGCAAAGTATGAATTTTTTTATTAGTGCAAATTACAGTTTGAAAAGACTTTTGGAAATAATATTCTTCAATCTTCCTTCAATAATACAATCTTTTTACAATAATACAATCTTCTCCAACTGACATATGGTTGTTTCTTGTATAGTTTAACTTGTAAAATAATTGTGAGATTATTACTTATCTATCTATATATTTCTGAAAGCGTCCTATGTGTCTATGTCTGTATGTGTCTGCCTGTGTCCCTAGCAGCAATCACATTGGACCTTGGGCCAGGCCAATGAGATTGCTCCCTTGGCCCGCCCGCCCCCGCACACCTCTCATTGGCCTGAGGCGGAGTGACGGGCCAAAGGAAACACACACACACAGACACACACACCCTCACCCCCTCACCCACCCTCTGTCCCCCCCCCTCACCCCCATCACGTGCGCCGCCCTGCACCTGCTCCCGGATGGAGGGGAAGCGCGGCCCTCCTTCCCCAGCCGCCAATGCTCCCTTCACTCCCCGCCGCTAACTCCCCGGAGCTCCCTTACCTCCCCGCCACTAACTCCCCGGTGCACCCTTACCTCCCCGCCGCTAACTCCCCGGCGCTCCCTTACCTCCACGCCGCTACCTCCCTGGCCGCTGGGGGGCCAAGCAGCCTCCTCTTATATGCGGATAAGTCCCACTCTCCACCACCTCTCACTCCCGTCGTGTGTGTGTGTGTGTGTGTACAGTATGTGTGTGTAGGGACATTTTACTCCTGCCAACAATTTGTGCCTCACTTTCACCCCCACCCCTGCCCTGCACCCCCCTACCCCTGCCCTTCACCCCCCCACCCCTGCCCTTCACCACCCCTGTACTTCACCCCCCCTACCCCTGCCCTTCCCCCCCCCTACCCCTGCCCTTCACCCCCCTACCCCTGCCCTTCACCCCCCTACCCCTGCCCTTCACCCTACCCCTGCCCTTCACCCCCCCTGCCCCTGCCCTTCACCCCCCCTACCCCTGCCCTTCACCCGCCCTACCCCTGCCCTTCACCCCCCCTACCCCTGCCCTTCACCCCCCCACACCCCTGCCCTTCACCCCCCCTACCCCTGCCCTTCACCCCCCCTACCCTGCCCTTCACCCACCCTACCCCTGCCCTTCACCCCCCCTACCCCTGCCCTTCACCCCGCCCCTACCTCTAACCCTGCCCTTTGGCCCCGCCCCTACCCCTGCCCTTCACCCGCCCTACCCCTGCCCTTCACCCCCCCTACCCCTGCCCTTCACCCCCCCTGCCCCTGCCCTCCACCCCCCCTACCCCTGCCCTTCACCCCCTACCCCTGCCCTTCACCCCCCCTACCCCTGCCCTTAACCCCCCACACCCCTGCCCTTCACCCCCCCTACCCCTTCCCTTCACCCCCCCTACCCCTGCCCTTCACCCCCCTACCCCTGCCCTTCACCCCCCTACCCCTGCCCTTCACCCCGCCCCTACCCCTAACCCTGCCCTTTGCACCCGCCCCTACCCCTGCCCTTCACCCCTACTCCTACCCCTGCCCTCCACCCTGCCCCCTACCCCTACCCCAGCCCTTCACCCCCGCCCCCTACCCATGCACTTCACCCCCACCCCTACCCCTGCCCTTCACCCTTGCCCCCTACCCCTGCCCCCTACCCCTGCCCTTCACCCCGCCCCCTACCCCTGCCCTTCAACCCCGCCCCCTACCCCTGCCCTTCAACCCCGCCCCCTACCCCTGCCCTTCACCCCACCCGCTACCCCTGCCCTTCACCCTGCCCCCTACTCCTGCCCTTCACCCTGCCCCCTACCCCTGCCCTTCACCCTGCCCACTACCCCTGCCCTTCACCCCCCCTACCACTGCCCTTCACCCCCCCTACCCCTGCCCTTCACCCCCCTACCCCTGCCCTTCACCCCTCCCTTCCTCTGCCCTACACCCCTCCCTACCTCTGCCCTTCACCCCTCCCTACCCCTACCCTTCACCCCCTCTACCCCTGCCCTTCACCCCCTCTACCTCTGCCCTTCACCCCCCTACCCCTGCCCTTTACCCCCCCTACCCCTGCCATTCACCCCCCCTACCCCTGCCCTTCACCCCCCTTACCCCTGCCCTTCACCGCCCCTGCCTGCCCTTAACCCCCCCCGCCTGCCCTTCACCCCCCACGCCTGCCCTTCACCCCCCCCATGCCTGCCCTTCACCCCCCCCATGCCTGCCCTTCACACCCCCCCCACGCCTGCCTTTCACACCCCCCCTGCGCCTGCCCTTTGACTGACGCACGCACACAAATCCTAACAGGCGCATGCAGACACACCCTGACTGACGCACTCACACACACACACGTACTGACTCACGCACACAACCCCTGACAGCCGCATGCACACAACCCCTGACAGCCACAGGCACACACACCCTGACGCACACACACACACACTGACTGACTGACTGACTGACACACACACACACACACTGACTGACACACACACACACTGACTCACGCACACACACACACACACTGACACACACACACACTGACTGACGCACACACACTGACTGACGCACACACACACACAGACTAACTGACGCGCACACACACTGACTGACACACACACTGACTGACACACACACTGACTGACACACACACTGACTGACACACACACTGACTGACACACACACTGACTGACACACACACTGACTGACACGCACACGCACACACACTGACTGACACACACACACACTGACTGACACACACACACTGACTTATAGAAAACAACAGTAGATGGCGCTCTAATACTTAAACTTAATGTGTAGGTGAATATAAATGTATAGATATACAAAAATATGTGCAAAGTGTGTAATTAAATAAAATTAAATAAAATTAAACAAGTGCAAATGGGTACAAACAAAATCACTCAAACCCTTAGATGGACTGTTTCAAGGTCCAGGAAAACAGTATGCACAGGAGAACCAGGGGAGCGATGGTACCTTAAAAATAAAACAAAATCTACATAGTGCAAATTTGTAAACACAGTGAAGTGGTTTCCAAGTAGTACTTAGAAAGCTAAAGCAAGGCTATAACAGGTATAACCAACAACAAGGTATGGTACAAAACCAAAGGAGGAGCTTCGATCTCAAGCAGAGACAGACATAGACAGAGCCAAGGATAAAAACAAACAGTTTATCCACACACGGGTAAAATGGAGGCTTACAAGATCCAAGTGGATAAACAGCATAGGGAGTAGGTGATCTTACGATCACTTCACGTCGCTACTGCTGCTGCACGCCACCCGACTGTGTCTCGATCTGCAGTCGTCACGTCACTTACGGGATTCCGGCCGGTTGGAGATGACGTCACGGACTCAGTATTCTCTCTCCCTCTCAGTCGTAGGGTCACGCTCTACGCGTTTCGACGTTCTAAATGACGTCTTCATCAGGAGAAGCTGTGACCTGCTCTAGGGGTCTTTTTATACTCATTCGAACTAACATTAACCCCTCCTCCAAAAGGTTAACTGTTAAAACACCAATAATCTATGGGCAGCTGAAATACATCCCCCATATATCTAGGTGTTATAGTTTAAGCAGAAATTTATACAATTCTTAAAATAACCACACTAAAAAGATTCTCCTTTTAACTTCATAAGGAAATGGCTAAAAAGTGTGCCATACGGACAACTGAGGCGTATCAGAAGAAATTGTTCTGATAACAATACCTTCCAGAAACAATCTCTTTTCTTGCAGAATAGATTTAAAGAAATAAACTATGAAAACAAGACCATCAAAGATGCGGTAGAAAGAGTAGAAGGTTTAGAAAGAAAGAACCTTTTGATTGACAATATTAAAACAAAGAACAAAAAAAATTTTGACTTCACTTTCCTAATAAACTATAATAGACAGTCAGAAAGGATAACAAAAATAGTCCGTAAACATTGGTACATCATTAAAAATGATCCAATATTGGGTGATATAGTCCCTGATCAACCGATGGTAATTTTTAAAAAAGCAAACACTTTAAAAAATAAGTTAGCACCAAGCGCCTTACCTAAGATTAATAACAAAATTAATAGGTGATTGCCACAAATTAAGGGCTTTTTTGGATGCACAACATGCACTGCATGTAAATTCAGAGCGGATGATAAATTTGGGTTTATGTCTAACATCTCCAAACAAAAATTCCAAATTAAACAGCACACCACATGTAAAACTGATCATGTGATTTACCTAATACAATGTCCCTGTGGGCTACAGTACGTGGGTCAAACCACTAGGCCCATAAGGACACATGTTCTTGAACACGTTGGTAATATTAGAAGAGGGGTTACAACCCACCTATTATCACATCATTTTATTTTAAAACATAATGGTGACCCATCAAGCCTGAGGTTCACTGTCCTTGAGCAGGTGCTGCCCCACTGGAGGGGTGGTGACAGAAATACTGCACTTAAAAAAAAGTGAAAGCTTTTGGATTTTTTCATTAAAAACTTTAGTTCCTCAGGGCCTGAATGTAGATTTTGAATTGGGTACCTTTTTATAAAAAAATTTATGGAAATTCTTTTTTATGAAATTTTTAATAAATTGTTGCCATCTGCTCTGTATGTGTCCATTATATAAGGTATACTGATATATGAATAATGTGATTTTTATCTTTAAAGTTGTTTCTTCACTAAATTCCTTTTTGTTTCATATCTTTAAGACACATCAATCGTCGTTCCATATCATTTACCCAGTATAGGGATTCACATATGTTTTTTTTTTTTTTTTTCAACTTTCATTTTTATTTGTGGAAAGCATATATACAGAAACTCACCTCCCATAGGCTTACATTATAGGCCCACCACAATTTTATGTTGAACAGCTGTTAACTTTAACAGCGCTAGACGCACCACATGCAGAGACACAAGACAAGACATACTTGACTCACAATACTGGGGAGGGGGGAAACACTAGGGGTGGGGGGGGAGAGGGCGGGGGAAGGTCCCGTATGTTGCTGGAGGAGGGTCCGAGCGGTCCTTAAATGTATAGTTGTCAGCTTTTCCGGATCTGTTGCGCAATATAACTGTTGGGTGGCTCTGACTAGCGTGTTCCAACGTCTGATTCTAGTCTATCACATCCAAGGAGAACCCATCTATTGTTATTAATGCAAAATTGAGGCGGCGTCCAACCCCGGGATGATAACTTGTTCCAGCCACGGGTCCCATACTTTTAGAAATTTAGTGCCAGAGTCGTTGACCCAACTCGTCAACTGTTCCATCTGGCAAACATGCCAAATTCTGTTCCTGATTTTGGGGATAATTGGGATCTCATTCTGCTTCCACAATGCCGCAATCTCACAACGGGTGGCGGTCGCAAAGTGCATGACCAGTTTGTGCATCGTTCTAGACATGCCCTGGGGCCGCCTGCCCACAAGGAACAGCCACGGGTCCAGGGGGATCTCTAAGTGGAGCATCCCTTGCAGCCAATCTCGAATTTTTTCCCAAATCGGGACCACCCTTGGGCAAGACCACAGCATGTGTTTAAGGTCAGCTAATTCCCCGCACTGTTTAGGGCAGAGCGGCGAATAACCTCTGACAAATTTAGATAATTTGACTGGGGTATGGTACCACCGCATGAGGACTTTATATGCGTTCTCCTTTAATGTGACACATATTGAACTTTTCGCTGCAGTTTGCAATATGTATTTCCAGTCATCGTCCTCTAAAGTCTCCCCTAGCTCGGTCTCCCACTGTCGCATGTATCGTAGGCGGGGGGTGTCTTTACCAGCCGGACAGACCACCTCCCTGTACATACGAGAAGTCAGTCCCCTTGTGTCCGTTGGAATTGAACACAGCCGTTCAAAATTAGTTCGTGCGGGTCGAATGGGAAATTTATTATAGAATGCCCTGACCTGGAGGAATCGAAATAACTCTGCATTTGGCAAATTTGATTCTTCTTTAAGCCAATCGAACGTCTTGATAGATTTTGTACCCTCCAGGTCAATTAATCGATTATACCAAGCTTGCGTCCATCTTATGAATTTATCACCTGCCAGCCCCGGAACAAAATCCGGATTGCTCCAAAGGGGGGTCATCAGAGATTGTGGTGACGTTAGGTTAGCTTTCAATTTGACTGTCTCCCAAACCGCTAAGGAGTTCGCTATTGCGCAGAGCGGCGACCCAATGTCTTTTTTGCATTGTTTTGGTAACCAAATTAGCTCGTGTAGTGTAACTGGCTCGCAACATTCCCTTTCCAGTTCCGTCCATCTTCTTTTTTTTGGGTCCGCGTGCCATTGAATAATTTGGCTTAATTGTGCCGCTTTATAGTACGCCATCAGGCAAGGTACCGACAGTCCTCCTTTTACTACTGGTTTATTCAGTAGACTTTTTGCAATTCGTGGGCGTTTTTTATTCCAAATAAATTGGATGATGTGAGCTTGAAGGGCTTGGATCTCAGATTTAACCAGCGGTATTGGTAGGGTCTGAAACAGATATAGTAGCTTAGGCAGCAAGTTCATCTTTATGCTACTAATCCTGCCAAACCACGATATCCCGTAGCCCGCCCAAACCCTGAGATCTTCCTTTAGCTTCTTCATCATCTTGGGGAAATTTGCCTTATATAAAGTATTGTAATCCCTGGTGATATATACCCCTAGATATTTGATAGCGGAGGGTTGCCATTTGAAATTGAAGTTTAGTTCTAATAGTTTTTCAGTTGGTTTTGGCAGATTGATATTGAGCGCCTCTGACTTGGCCTGGTTAATTTTAAACCCTGAGACCATGCCAAATGTGCCCAGGATCTCAAAGACATTGGGCAGGGTTGTCAGTGGTTTAGAGATCGTTAGGATCACGTCGTCTGCATACAACGCAGCTTTATGATGTTGACCCCCTGTCTGAATTCCTGTTATATTGGGGTTTAACCTTATATGGGCTGCAAGGGGTTCAATACAAAGGGCAAAGAGTAATGGGGACAGCGGACAGCCCTGACGGGTCCCGCTCCGTATATTAAACAGTTCTGATGGGAAACCCTGGTGTCTTACTCTCGCAGTGGGTCCTGAGTATAGGGCCATTATGGCCTCCAGCAGGCGGCCCCCAAACCCAAACACCCCCAGCGTCTCTCGTAGGTAAGACCAATCAATACGATCAAATGCCTTCTCGGCATCCAGGCTCAACACCATTGACGGTATGTCTTTCTTTTTTGCCAAATCAATCAGATCTATTATCCGTCTGGTGTTATCTGCTGCCTGTCTGCCTGCAATAAAGCCTACTTGATCCGGGTGAATCAGACCCGGAAGGACGCTACCCACCCTGTTAGCTATGAGTTTGGAGAAGATTTTAATATCCGAATTAATCAGGGAGATTGGCCGGTAGCTCTTGTAGTCTACCGGGTCCTTACCGGGTTTGTGGATCACTGAGATTGACGCCTGGAGCATCTGGGTCGGGAAGGGCTCTCCCTCCAGGATCCCATTAAATAGTTTCAACAGATGGGGGGCTAGGATCTTACAAAAAATTTTATAGTATAAATTGGAGTAGCCATCGGGGCCCGGGGCTTTGGCTGGTTTAAGGGACTTAATTACCTCTGTTATCTCTTCCAAGGTGAAATCACCTTGTAAGGCCTCTTTCTCCACCCTGCCCAGGGTCGGGAGCTGCGCCTCCGACAGGAACCTCGTTAAGGTAGCTGAAGTTTTTGGACTGTGGGTAACATTGTCTCCATCATACAGTGTAGCATAATATTTCTGAAATGCTTCCACTATCTGTTTTGGATCGGAGGTAAGGTCGCCCTGCTGTGTTCGAATTGTCGCTATCCTGAAATTCATGAGGGTGCGAGTAAAAAGTGTATTCTCGGGTCACGGGGTGTTGTTCTCTCCACACGTCCATCAACTGACAGTCGTGAAGGCCCTTGCGTATGGTTAATAGGTCCTGTCTATGGGCTGTGTTAATTTGAGTGCATCTGTCCAGGTCAGGGTCCATTGTGCGGTTTAGGTCACCCGCGAGAAAAATACTGCCCTTAGCTATTTTATGTAATTTGGCAAAGAATTGTTCGAAGAAAACGGGGTTTTGCTCACATGGGGCATATACTGAAGCTAGAGTTACCTGTTGGTTTTGTATTGTGCCCGTTAAAATTAGGAATCTACCTTGTGGGTCTGCATATTGTTTGTCTATGGTCAGGGCAAGCCTATTGTGTGTAACTATTGCTACGCCTCTTTTTTTTACATCCGCAGATGCTAAGTAAAACGTTCTATAGCCCTTATCTAGAAATTTTGGATGGTTTAGGCGGGAAAAGTGAGTTTCCTGTAGGAAAATAATATCGGCCTTTCTATGGTTATATTCTCTGAAGGCAATTCTTCGTTTAATGGGACTATTGAACCCCTTCACATTATGTGAAATCATAATAATGTCACTACTCATCTGGGCGATGTATTCTGGACCGTCTGCGTATCAGCTGTTCTGGAGTACTTGATGTGGATATTCGGCTTATCCTGCTGTGTCCCGTTCGGATATCCCTCATTCTCGGTATCTGACATCGTCCGACCTCCTGTGTTCCATGTCTGGATCTGTAGGGACTGCGGCCCGCGGCCAAGGGGGAGCGACACATATAGGGGGGGGGGGGGGTAACATGTAGACAAACAGAGAAAACATTTATTAGAACAATGGTCACTTGACCTTGGTAACAGTACCGCGGTCTCGTGATCCTCGCCCCTGGGCTCCCGGCGGGGGAGAACTGATGCGCACCCCCCTGGCGCCCCCTCCCCTCCCGTGCCGCCCAACCCTCCCAGGGGACTTTGTCGGGGACCCCGGATGTTGTCCATAGAGGCCCCGACATGGAGCTCATGCAGAGGACAGGACCGGCTTGAACCCCACCGCCCGTCCCCGCTCTGGAAATGGTCTTTGTAAAAACAACGGAAAATGTTAACAATAACGTGTCAACTTGAGGCTGCACTAAACCCCTACTCCCTTTATAGAATTCCCGTGCTCTGGGCACACTGCCTCTTCAGAATATGGGGGTCGTTAGGGTTTAATTTCCCCCCCCCTCATCCCAGCTGTGTATATTCCACCCTCCTGTGGCCGCGGACTTCCATATGTATCCTGATCTCCCCCTTATGTCATCTATTGGGCGGGCCGTTTTATTGCCCCTATCTGTTCGCGTCTGGTTTCTCTTGGGGCAGAGGGTGTGTGGCTATTGCTTGCGTCTCTTCCCCACAAACCTCATCCTCTCCTTGTTTGTTCTCTATAACCTCCCCCTACAATCCTATCAACCTCCTCATTCCCATTTACTTTCCTAACCTAGCTTATATCTCTCTTTTCGTATCAGCCCGTGACTGCTAGCCTTCCTTTCTATCACCTTCTGCGCTCTTCCCTGAATACCTACTTGCTTCTGCTACTTGCTATCACCCGCTATCTACTTACACATCCCTTTCTTTCCATCTTCACTCCTATCTAAACTTGCTTATCCCTCTTCACTTTCTGTTTCCTTCTCTCTCTGCTCTGACTCTGCCTATATGGTCACTTCCTCCGTCCATCTTCATTTCTCTCCTTCTCTTTTTGTCCTACCTCTATTTTGATCCCTCCTCTACTCCTCTCTCCTACTTCCCCTTCCTTCTAGGCCTGCTGTGTGCTGTGCGGAACCTCCCCCTGCCCTTCTGGACAATTCCCCTCCCCCTTGTGTCCTTGGTGGTTTGGCCCCCGGGACACCGATCGGCTGTTCCTGCAACTGCTTTTGTCCTCTCCCCTGCTGCCGGCGGTCTCCAGGTGGGGCCGCAATATCCCGTGGTAGCCTCGGAATCTCCTCGGTTCCGCCTATCCTGTCCGCCTCTCGTTCGTGGGCGCACTCCGTTTCCGCCTCCTCCAAGATGGCCGTCTCCTAGACCTGCCCCTTCCGCTGACGTTCTTCCTTTGGCCGCCATCTTGGAATGGGCCGTCCTCGGGAGAAGATGTGTCTGCTGCTGCTGCTGCCGCCGCCCCCTTCGACTGGGTATGTTTCCCGCTAAGTGAGCGCTTCCCGCCTACCTTGCTTCCGCGTTCTGCGTGTCATGCTGGAAGCTTTCCCTGCCCCATTTTGGCCGCCATTTGGGGACCACGAGGTGAGTGTAATTTCTGTTTGCAGGGCGTCTGGATATGGGGATACCGGCCAGTCAGCGTCACGGCGATGGTCCATAGGCTCGGGGGTATTTGTTGAAGGGAGTTCCTTAAAGTTCTATTTGGGGCTGTGCAGTTCTTGTAACTTATAACGTGTAACTTTAGGTTTTAACTGAGCAGTTTCGTTCGTCTGCTAAGATCCACTAGCTTAGCTAGTTCTTGTGAGGTTTGGGTCCTGGGCAGCCCTTTTCTTAGCCGTTTTCCCCGCTGTGGACCACGAGGGACCCGGGCTGGGCTCCTCCGTCTCCCCATCCGTGGCTACAGGCCCTGTGCCCAGGCCCAGTTGCTGCAGGAATCTTGGGCCTTCTTCTGGTGATTTGATCTGGATCGGGCGGCCATTACGTAAGACCATGAGGCCAAAGGGAAAATTCCATCTGTAGCGGACCGCTTTCTCTCTCAGGGCCCTTGTTATCGGCCATAGGTCTCTCCTGCGGGCTAGGGTGGAAGACCAAGATCTTGACTCCCTCAAATTCCAAGGAAGGGGTATTACGAGAGCATTTCAGTATTTCCTCTCTCGTGCGGTAGTAGTGCAGGCGAATTATTATATCTCGTGGGGGGTCCGCGGGCTGCGGTCTGGATCTGAGCGCCCGGTGACAGCGGTCCATGTGCAATAGGTCTGCGGGGGACTCTGGGCATATATGCTGTAGCCATCTTGTCACGAACTCCTCGCAGTCCCCCACAGACTCAGGGATCCCCCGGAGACGCACGTTATTGCGGCGGTCTCTGTTCTCGGCATCCTCTTGCCGCTCACGGAGCTCATTTATCTGAGCTTGGAGATCCCCCGGTTTTTTAGTGTTTTTTTTTGTTGCCCTCACATTTGCGTCCATCTGCACCTCGATGTCCTGGACCCGGGACCCCAGGCCCCCCACTTCTTTAGCTAGTGGCCCCCCACTTCTTTAGCTAGAGCCCGGATCTCTGCCTGCAGGACTCCTTTTAGGTCATTATACAGCCGTTCAATATCACAACGGCGAACCGGTAGGAGTCCTTGGTCACTCGGCTCTCCGTCTCCCTCCGTCTCCCTCTGATTCAGAGCCCGCGCAGGAGGTGGGGGCCGTCGCCGCCGATGTGCTGCGGAGTCTCCCCTCTCCAAAGTACTCGGGGAGACCCTTCTTGTTAGGGGTCTTTGATGTTTTTTTTGACATCCTGAGATAACTGCTCGCCGTTTGGTGGAATTATAGCTGCTTTTTTTAGAGTTGATCTGTGTTTTTTATAATGAATTGTCAGAGCGGGGCACGGAGCATCAGGATTATGCTGCCATGCTGTCTGACCTCGCGCATGCGCCTCCACATATGTTTTAATGTTTTAACTTTTAATATTTGTAATAATTGTGTTTAATAATAAAATTGTGTGTAATATTAAAAGTACGATTCTTTCCTTATGAAGTTAAAAGGAGAATCTTTTTAGTGTGGTTATTTTAAGAATTGTATAAATTTCTGCTTAAACTATAACACCTAGATATATGGGGGATGTATTTCAGCTGCCCATAGATTATTGGTGTTTAACAGTTAACCTTTTGGAGGAGGGATTAATGTTAGTTCGAATGGGTATAAAAAGACCCCTAGAGCAGGTCACAGCTACTCCTGATGAAGACGTCATTTAGAACGTAGAGCGTGACCTTACGACTGAGAGGGAGAGAGAATACTGAGTCCGTGACGTCATCTCCAACCGGCCGGAATCCCGGAAGTGACGACTGCAGATCGAGACACAGTCGGGTGGCGTGCAGCAGCAGCAGCAGCGACGTGAAGTGATCGTAAGATCACCTACTCCCTATGCTGTTTATCCATTTGAATCTTGTAAGCCTCCATTTTACCCGTGTGTGGATAAACTGTTTGTTTTTATCCTTGGCTCTGTCTATGTCTGTCTCCGCTTGAGATCGAAGCTCCTCCTTTGGTTTTGTACCATACCTTGTTGTTGGTTATACCTGTTATAGCCTTGCTTTAGCTTTCTAAGTACTACTTGGAAACCACTTCACTGTGTTTACAAATTTGCACTATGTAGATTTTGTTTTATTTTTAAGGTACCATCGCTCCCCTGGTTCTCCTGTGACACACACACTGACTGACACACACACACTGACTGACACACACACTGACTGACACACACACTGACTGACACACACAGTGACTGACACGCGCACGCACACACACACACAGTGACTGATGCACGCACACACACTGACTGACTGCCGCACGCACACACTGACTGATGCGCACACAAACACTGACTGCCGCACACATGCACGCACACACTGACTGAGGCGCACACACACGCACACACTGACTAAGGCACACACACACACGCACACAGTGACTGTGTGTGTGTGCGTCAGTCAGTCTGTGTGTGTGTTTGTGTTTCTGCGTCAGACTCACTGACGCGCGCGCGCACACACACACACAGTGACTGACTGACGCACACACAATGACTGACGCACACACACTGCATGAAGCTGTAAAGGGGACAAACACTGACTGACACACACACTGACTGATACACACACTGACTGACACACACACTGACTGACACACACACTGACTGACACACACACTGACTGACACACACACTGACTGACGCGCACACGCACACACACTGACTAACACACACACACACTGACTGACACACACACACACTGACTGACACACACACTGACTGACACACACACTGACTGACACACACACTGACTGACACACACACTGACTGACATACACACTGACTGACACACGCGCGCACACACACACATAGTGACTGACGCACGCACATACACACACTGACTGACGCGCACACAAACACTGACTGCCGCACAAATGCACGCACACACTGACTGAGGCGCACACGCACGCACACACTGACAGAGGCACACACGCACACACTGACTGTGTGTGTGCGTCAGTCAGTCTGTGTGTGTTTGTGTTTCTGCGTCAGACTCACTGACGCGCGCGTGCGCACACACACAATGACTGACGCACACACACTGCATGAAGCTGTAAAGGGGGACAAACAGAGCTGTAAAGGAGGGAGGGGGGGACTGGATTGATGTGAATGGGGGACAAACAGAGAGAGGGGGGAGGAGAGAGGAGAGAGAGAGGAGCAGGAACATTACATCCCGGGCAACGCCGGGTCTCTCAGCTAGTTAATAATAGAGAAGAAATAAATGCAGGAATTACACTGTGGACGGTCCTGTGTCTGTGTGCATGGATGTTTTATGGAACCTATATGGAACGTATTTGTGGGTCATTGAATATCCGCGCATACGAGGTCTATCAAAAGTGAAAGATGCCAGCAGTACTGGAGACAACCAAAAATAAAAAGGCTAAAGTGTGGAAAGAAAACCGAGCAGCACCTAAAACTTCTAAGGTAAAGAATCCATCAACGGCGTGGAGAAAGAAGAATATGTCAAAAAACCCTATCCACTCAAGTCTTTTGGCCCAGGGTACAAGCTTCTGTGCCTGGTACCCCCATCCCCATTGCACCAGCTCCAGAAACTACTTACTTCACTCCGGATCCAGCTTTGCCCAACCCGGTCCCTAATCAGCCAAACCCAGACCCTGCTCATCTTTCCTGGGATCCTGCTCAGTTGGACCCAGACCATGCTCACCACACACCAGAATAAACAAAGCCCAACCAGTCCCAGATCACCTCACACCAGACCCAGCACAGCTCAACCCAGTCCCAGAAAACCTCTCACCAGACCCACCAGAGCCCAACAGGGTCCCAGCTCACCTCTCCCATGGATCCAGCTCAGTTAGTCACATGTTGGCACTGTCGGGTGGATTTGGAACACCTGTCTCAATGCAGCAATACAGGGACAGAGTGGAAGCAAATTTGGACCTGATTTTGGAGGGGATGGGGAGGAACATCATGGGTCTCTACTTTATACTAGGCCAAGAGCAGCAGGCAAGGGAAAGACATCTGGAGGCACCCTCCAACCCTCTGTATGTCCATGTCTTGATGTAACAGAACATGACAGTTGAGGAGAAAACCTTGGCTACGAGCCCCACTGACAGAGGGTAATACCTGTAGGAAAGTGTCATTTCAGAGCAGTTAATATACAGCCGTGGCCCCTTTTATTCTCCAACATCTCCGAATTTTTTCGGGATTTTTTCCGAATGCCACGCACTTTACCGCACTTCACCACGTTCCTGCCGCATTCTGACCACATTCATACCGCATTCACACCCGTGGTTGATGCGCGGTAGATGTGTTTATTGATAATGGTTCGGATTTAATAGGTTGCAACTCTTCGCGTATCCGCCAGATGGCAGATATTCATGAATTGTAATGCGCATGAGCTTCAGTAATGTGTCGACTTGCAGGTGTTTAAAAAAATACCACAGTGGTCCATTGTAAATTGGCCTTGGGACTTAAGAAGTTACAATAATGTATCAATTTAGGCATTTTCATATTAAAAAATACAAGCACAGTAAGTACTCGACATGAGTGCACAACTGCAGTCCGTGTTCCAAAAACCCGACAGAACGTATGCTTATTTAATATGGGCCGCGATTAATGCAACAGATGATAAGATCGCAACAGTTATTCAAATTTATCAGTATTTTAACGAAAACTAGGACTTTTACAAATTTTCACCAGATGCTCGTGTGTGGAAGCGTGCAATAAGGAAAAAGTTATGTATCGATCCATGTTTTTTTCGTATTGATCACGATGTTATTGGAGGGTATTGGTGTGTATCACCGGGTTTTTCCCGTATCTATGATCATGGAGACTTCAAAAGGCGAAAGGTTATGTTAAAACCAACTAAGAAACGCCAGTCGCAGGCAAGCAATGCGCCAGCACCAGCAGCGGCTTCCAATAACGATCCGATCGTCTGTGAAAACCTGGTGACCGACAACCCTTGCTGTCTGTCCCCGTCTGGATACCTGCAGCCTGAGCCGGATTTCGCGTACAGATTCCAGCATGTTTGCATGTACCTAAGCGATTTCCAGCCTCATTAGCTGACTACAGGTGTAGTAGTCCCTTTGTGTAAGGAATCTGGTGTCTAAGCGCCGTCAGCGCGACCATTACTCACCTCCCGTCGGTACTCAGGCATCCAAGCGTCTGCAGCGCAATTCCCACATACCTCCGTTGTCTGCCACTGGCAATCTGGCTCTTCGCCATCACAGGATTGCACCAACCGAAGAGGTGCCTGTTGAACCGCAGCCTCTGTGTGTGTCCCCAGCTCCGCGCTCTATGCGCACACGTGCATCTGTCTCTGTCCCCATGCGCATACGCGCGTCAGTCACCGAATCCACGCACACATGCACGCCAGCCCCAGACGTTATGTGCATGCATTCCCAGCTTACAGAGCACACGCCTAACAGAGCACTTTTAACTACTGCTCCTGCAGTGAGGCATCGCCCTCAAGCATCACACAGTTCCATGCAAATCAATGATTACACTCAGCTGGGCTGTAACACCTCCCTCCTATCAGGGAGAACTCCTTGCAGTCATCCAGGCCTGCCCCCTTTTCCCATTGGCCTGCCCAGCTTTATTATGCCTTTGCTTCCCATCACTCGTCGCTCGACATAGTTCTGTATGGAAGCATTTGACTACTCTCTCTGTCACTCTTCAGGTATTGACGCGGATTGGACAACTATCCCCTCTGGCTCTCGACTTCGGCTCTACTTGGACTTCGTGACTTCTGGCATCCCTGTAACACGGCTTATACCTTCGACCATCCGCAACTCTCCAATCCCTGATCTTGGCAACGGCAATAACTACTCCTCCTCTACTACAGGTACCGGCAAGTATTGTCTTCCTTACTATACCTAGCCTGGCAACACTAACACCACACTCCGGACGCGCTCCCTTTGCTGCGGGTGCGTGTATTCCTATGTCCCACCTCAGCACAGGGGACGGGTCTGGTCTGCGGGCAGCACCGGCGTAACATTATGTCGAGCCCACAAGACGCAGACCAGGCTGAATTAGATATGAGGATTCCTAACCCCAAACCTTACGCAGGTGAATCTCAACATTTTCGGGGCTTCATTAATCAATGTGAGGTACAATTTGAAATGGCCCCCCACCAGTTTTCTACTGGCCGAAAGAAGGTGGCCTACGTTTATAATCTGTTGACATGTAGTGCACTGGCTTAGGCCTCCCCCATCTTGGAGCGGCGAGATGACCTTACCCAGAATTACTCAGCCTTCAAGATGGAATTCAGGCAAGTGTTTGATTCCCCCGCACATCAGGGCGAAGACTGGTGGCTCAAGGGCGAAGACTGGTGACTGAATATGCCATAGAGTTCCGGACCCTTGCAGCAGAGACCAACTGGGTACAGGAGGCCTACGTCGCCGTATTCTGGCAAGGACTGTCAGACAGCATCAAAGATGTACTTGCTCTCCAACCCAGGCCAGGTTTTTTGGAGGATCTCATCACTCTGGCGATTAGAGTGGACCAACGTATTCAGGTACGCTGCACGGAGCGCCAGCGCACTCGCTCGGTAACCTCTTCGTCTCTCTCTCTCAGCACTACTACAGTCCCCAGGTCCACTTCACCGCTCCGTCCTTCCTTGGACTCGTCCAAACCGATGCAGTTGGGGGTTCAACGGGTTCGCACACCAATACGGCAATTCCGCCGCGCCGGGGAATTGTGCTATTATTGCGGACCTGCAAAAACATCTGACCCAAGAATGTCCTCCATCTCTGGAAAACGGGAACACCCAGTGAGTATGAAGGGGCTCTTCGTGGGTGTTATGTCTCCTCGTCCCCTTCCCCAAAAAGGATTCCCTAAAAACTCACTATACCCATGTGCCTCTCAGGCTGTAAGTTCCGCGTCTCCACAGTAGCCTTCATAGACTCCGGAGCCGGAGGCAATTTCGTGGATCAAGAGTTCGCCAAACACTACCAGATACCGCTCGTGGAGAAAAAGATCCCCACTGCCTTGGTCGGAATTAATGGGCATCCACTCACGCCGGCATTTATCTCATTAGAGACGATTCTGGTTGTACTTTCCTCTGATAATCACAAGGAAACCCTGACCCTCGACGTAATTCAGGCTCCGGGAACACCCATAACCCTAGGTTTGCCATGGTTACAACTACACAACCCACGGATCAATTGGACATCCACCAACCCCATCACTTGGGAACCAAGGTCAGGTGAACAACAGGGACTCCTAGCGAATACCACCATTCCTGAGACGAACCTCCCTACGGTTTACCACGAGTTTCTGGACGTATTTAATAAGGTACCATCTGACCTTCTACCCCCACACAGGTCATATGACTGTCCTATTGACCTGATTCCTGGTTACACATTACCTAAGTCCAAGACTTATCCTCTGTCTCTCCCCGAAACTAAGGCTATGGACGATTACATCCAGGAGAACCTGAAGAAAGGTTTTATTCGTCCATCTACTTCACCAGCTGGAGCAGGGTTCTTCTTCGTAAAGAAGAAGGATGGAACTTTAAGACCTTGTATTGATTATAGAGGGCTTAACCGCATCACCGTAAAGAATCACTACCCACTCCCCCTTATCACTGAACTTTTTGATAGGTTGCAAGGTGCCAAAGTCTTCTCCAAGCTGGACCTCAGGGGAGCTTATGATCTTGAACGCAAACGTCAAGGAGACGAATGGAAAATGGCCTTCAACACGCGTAGTGGCCACTACGAATACCTTGTGATGCCTTTCGGACTGTGTAATGCTCCGGCCGTTTTTCAAGATTTCATTAACGATGTCTTCCGTAAAGTACTCAACGACTTTGTCATAGTCTATCTGGATGATATCCTGATTTTTTCAAAGGATTTACAGGACCACATCTTTCATACATCTTACGTACTCTCTCGCCTTCGTGAACATCGCTTATATGCCAAGATGGAGAAATGTACCTTCCATCAGACTTCGACCCAGTTTCTAGGCTACATTATTTCCAGTGATGGTTTTGTGAAGGATAAAATATCCCTAAGCATATCTCTATGCTTTATAGAAACCACTCGTCTCCATATTTATCTGTCTGCTGTGCTTTTTTACTAATACTGTTTTCTCTCCGAGGTGACTGTGGAATGCCGCTTACACAGACTCTGGCCCACGCAATAAAGAAGTAGCAAAGTGACCTAAAGCCGACTGATTACAGAGAAAACGAAAACATAACTTCAGAAAGCAAGGACACGCGGCATTCCTGTGAAACTTGCAGCAGCCGACAAGACCCCCGCCCCCATCGCCCCCATCGTGCCTTTTTCCTACTAACTAATGTAATAATATAATTGGATAAGCTTTGCCGCATAATAGGTGTGGCATTGAATGATTGGCTAGTGTTAGCCTACTTTGATATAAACAGATTGTAATACAAAAAACTCAGCAGTCTTGTCTTGACTACTTGTCTGAGGAAACTGATACGTGACTCTGTGTCATTATTATTGGGATCCGGGGTGCGCACCCAGACTCTAAGTTACATAATTTGGAGCCCACATCTGAGCAGTAGAGACCCTCGATTGAAGGGACCTTAACAGTTGGCGTAGTCGGCAGGATCCTTGTGAAGGGACATCGGAACAATCCTGAACCCATCTCCATCCAAGGAGGGCGTCCCCTGTCCGGACTGATCTGGGGGTCTGATCAACCTCTAAGGACAAGGTAAGATATATTCAGAATATATTTTTACCGAACTCCTGTCAGTCTGTTCAGGTTGGCGACACTTGGTTGATGGGCTAAGTATTGTTAATCTATACAAGACCATAGAGTCCGGTGGTTCCCGCCAAGGATTTATATAGTTGGTAAGGTCTTGTGCCTGCCAGATGTGTGGTTTATGTTCATATGTCATAAGGGTTACGGAATAACGACATTATAAGTAGAAGGGGAAGAGTCTAGTGATATCTATTGTTAGATAGTCGGAGGACCGTCCATACAGGTGACGGTCCGGGGACTGCCTGCGCGCCTCCCCGTCTAGGTCAATTTATCACTGAGACTCAAGAATCCCGAGTGTGTAAGGATATCTATTGATAGATAATAGGAGGATCGTCCATACAGGTGACGGTCCGGGGACTGCCTGCGCGCCTCCCCGTCTAGGTCGATTTATCGCTGAAGCTCAAGAGTCCAGGTACCGCCGGTAATTGGCGCACATGTCCGAGGTTGTTTTTAAAATAGACAATGTTCTCGCAGTTTTTAAAGAAGGATTTGCCTTCTGGTGCACGGGATTCCGTAACTCTTGTGACAGAACGGGAGGGAAAGAAGTATACCAAGAAATGTAAATTGTTGTTCAAAGTATTGGATTTACCCCCCACGGGAAGGTTGCAACCAAAAATGTTGAAAGATAGAATCCAGGCATGTAAAGGAATGTTGAAAGATGAAGGATTGTGGGAGAATGCTGAGAAATTTTTGAGTGTGGCTATTGAGCTTCAAAAGGAAGGTTTCACTGAAATAGAATGTGGAGGGAAAGATAAGGAAAGTTACTGTTATATGAAAGTACCCGAAAGTGACAAAACTATACCTTCTACCCCTAAAGTTAACCCTCCCCCTCCATATCCTCAAAATAGTCTATGTCCCGTGAAATCACCATATTGGGTATGTGCCATATGCAAATTACAGAACCCAGTATTACGGGATAATTGTTACTCCTGTGGAGCTCACCGCCCCCGTGAGCCTGCTAGTCAGGAAAAAGACGAGGAAATAAAAGTATGCCCCCTTGTCACTCCCTCTGGCCAGTATTTTCTGCCACCAAACAAACCCACGGCTCCGACCGTGCCACTGTACCCTGTCAACACGCAGCCTGCAGATCTGACTCAATTAAGAAATGAGATCAGTGCCATCGAAGAAAGGAGGGCAAATGAGACTTATGCCACAGAGGAAAGAAGGGCTGAGACCCCGTCCCCTGCTTCTGCAGTATCATCGTGGTCACGGGGCTGGGATCGCGATAACCTCTGGTGTCCCGGACCCATTTTTGAGAAAGTTTTCACGGGTAAATCTCAGCAGGTGATGGTGCAAGTAATGAAGGCTGATATCACTAGTCTGGCTAAAGGAGCAATTGTTAACCCTGTAAATAGTAGGCTCCAACACAAAGGAGGTTTGGCTAGGATAATTAGTGACAGGGGTGGCCCAAGTATTCAACATGATTCTGACAAATATATTCAAGACCACGGAGAGGTTCCGGTGGGAGGTATAGCGGTTACCGGACCAGGGGATTTACCGTGCAGTTTGATTATACATGCAGCAGGTCCAGTGTACCGCGATTATGCCCCAGAAAGAGCCAAACAGTTGCTGCAAAGTGCGGTGCATGCATCTATTATGTATGCTTCCAGCCTCAAACCCTCTACCCTAATCGACCGCTCTATAGCGTTTCCTCCCATATCTGGTGGTCTTTATGGGTACCCAATTAAGCAATGTGTGAAACATATTGTGCAGGCTGTGTTAAAAACAATAAAAGAGGATCCTGTGGAATTGGATGCTATTATTCTTGTGGCCAATGATGGGGAGAAACCTCTGTTGTTTAAGGAAGCATGTGAAAATACAGCCCAAACTTTCCCCATTGTTAAAACAGTACCACGACCCAAGCAGGGTGACTCACAGCTATGCAATGATACAAACCCGGAAGGAACAGTTAGGTATGTCAAGTTCACGCCCCAACAAAGTTCCACCCTATTGCAACAACTCCCCGACCCAGAAGACAAACCCATGCCCTTTTATAGAATGTTGCGTCAGATTCAACAGAACTATTCTGCAACATGGGCGGATTTAAAATCCCTTACGATGTTAAAGGCAGGAAATTCGTTCTGGCCCCTTATTGAAAAATCTCTCAATGATGCCAGGATAGTTGATGACACAGACTATAAATCTGGTGAGGATTCTTTGGAACAGATACAGCTATGGGCTCAGGATAGACTTTCAGACCAGACCCCATCACTTAAAGACATCACACAAGAGGCTACTGAATCAGTAGAAAAATATCACACTAGGTTGCTCCAGTTGTTTAGGGATATGGGATTCTCCACCAGCAATAAATTACAGGCTAATTTACTGGCAGCTGCATTTATGGATGGACTTACTCCAAAGCTACGAGCTGCAGTCCAAGAGGGATGTCCATGGATGACCTCATTGGGGTACACAGAAGCCCTTACAATAGCTAAAGCATTCCAGAAAAAACAAACGCAGGCGACGCCTAAAAAGATTCTAGTTGCGGGCCATGAAGACACTGAAGTGTCTGTTCTGTACAATACTTCAGCCCCACCCCAGGGAAATCCACCTCAGCAACTGTATCCCCCTGCGCCATTTCAGAACCAGGGATATCAGGCCCAATCAAATCAGGGGTATGCCGGCAATAGGCCCCAAGGCCCACCAGGAATCAGGGGTCCCTGCTACCATTGCGGCAGGCTGGGACACCTCAAAAGAGATTGCCGGGACCGTATGAGAGGAAGCCAACCTGTGCGTAACTACAATAACAATGGACGATGGCCTATGTCCCCATGGCAGCAACCCCAACAACAGGTTTCTATCGCAGAGCAACCTCAAAACGAAATCCCTTTGCCCCGTCCGTATCCCTATAATGCCTACCCTGGTCCCCCTCCTCCCCAATGAAGTGCGGGCCAACCCGTTTCCACCATGGCTGCTATATCCAAATATACCTAGCCGAACGGTTCATCTATCACGCTGCAAGTTGCAGGAGAACCGGTCTCTTTTATGGTGGATACGGGGGCGGCCAGATCAGTCATAACAGCCGAGGATCTGCCCCAAGGAATAGATCTTTCCCCCGATTTTATGACGTGTATAGGGATTACAGGACAATCTTTGGATACCCCTCTCACTGTACCAGTTCATGTAGGCCCCTTCCCTGAAGTTATGTCCAGATTTTTAGTCTCCAGTTCCTGTCCAGTTAATCTGTTGGGAGCGGATTTGTTGTCCCATATGAGAGCAACGTTGCAATATGACGAGTCGGGCCTACGAGTACAGTTACACGACCCGACTTCCTCTGATTCTCCTGAGGCATCGTGTTGTTTTTATGCCCTTCCTGTATTATTCCAGCAAATTATGACCATGAACACAACATCAAATGTTCCTTCTTGGGTCAAGAAAAAGGTGCCATCAGAAGTATGGTCATTAGGCCCAGATGATATCGGACACTTACCCGTGCCTCCAGTAGAAGTACGACTCAAACCCAACGTCGTACCGCCAAGAGTACCGCAATACCCACTCATGGCAATAACGGAGCAAAGCCTACAAAAACAAATTGCAATGCTCGAAGAAAAAGGGGCCCTGATAAAATGCACTTCCCCTTGCAATACACCTCTGTTTCCAGTCCAAAAGAAAACGGCGAAAAATGAACCAGCCAAATATCGACTGGTTCAAGATCTCAGGGCAATCAATGCCACCACTATTCTGGAAACTCCAGTTGTCCCTAACCAACATACTCTTCTTAGCCAAATCCCGCCTGACTGTGAGGCCTATACGGTCCTGGATTTGGCAAATGCTTTTTTTTCCGTGCCTCTTCACCCCGACTCTCAGTTTCTCTTCGCCTTCACCTTCAGAGGAATTCAGCGTACTTGGACCGTTATGCCACAAGGCGCCCAGAATAGCCCTAACCAGTTCACACAGGCCATGAAGTTCTGCCTTGAACCCTGGATACAAGCCCATACGGAAATCACGTTACTTCAATATGTGGATGATCTTCTTATATGTGCACCTTCTATTCCAGTATGTGAACAGGCCTCAGTATCCTTATTGATTCATCTCGCATCCATCAACTCGAAGGTCTCAGAAGCCAAGGTACAGTGGTGTAGCCCGAAGGTTGTTTTCCTTGGACATTGTTTATCTAAAGGAGAAAAACATCTCACTCCTGATCGAATTGACACAGTTGACAGACTGACAATGCCCACGAATATCCGTGGTCTCCAACAAATTCTAGGACTTATCACTTTTTGTCGCCAATGGATTCCAAATGCGTCCCAATATATGCAACCACTGTACGACGCTATAAAGAGACCAGAATTGCTTAAGGACTCCATCCAAGGACCAAAACTACAGGAGTCCTTCCATATATTGAAGGACCTGGTTACACACGCCCCAGCATTGGGCCTCCCAGACTACGACCAGTCTTTTACTCTATTTGTGGACGAACATGATGGCTTTGCTACGGGTGTCCTCACACAACCGCACGGTAACCGAATGAGACCTCTGGCTTACTACTCTGCTAAATTGGACTCTGTATCACAAGGGCACCCATCCTGCTTCCGAGCAGTACAAGCAACATTCGAAATTTTCAGCAGGGCAGCAGACATTGTTATGGGTCACCCTCTTGTTATCCAAGCACCGCATGACATCCATGATATTCTAAACCTGTCTAGGCCGAAATACCTAACCATGCAACGTTTACTGAGGCTACAGTCTGCACTGCTCATACCAGACTATGTCACCCTGAAGAGATGTACAGTACTCAACCCTGCAACGCTTATTCCGGTGGAAGGGGGGATCCATGAGTCGGAAGACCATGACTGTATAACAGAACTACAGCGGCAAGGTACCCCATCCCGGGCTCAACAAACGCCTTTCGAAAACCCTGATCTATCCCTTTTTACTGATGGTTCCAGATTTGCTGATGAACACGGACGTTTCCATACCGGATACGCCGTCACCACAGTCGACCAAGTGATCCAAGCAGAAGCTCTCCCCAGCCATATATCGGCACAAGAAGCGGAGATAATTGCTGTCGAAAGAGCCTGTAACCTCGCAGAAGGTCAAAAGGTCAACATTTACACAGACAGTGCCTATGCTTTTGGAGTCACTCATGATTTTGAAACCATCTGGGCTAATCGTGGATTCATTACAGCAAATGGAACGCCGGTCAAGCACGCGGATGCCATAAAAAGACTATTGGACTCTCTACAGCTACCCAAGGAAGTGGCGGTAGTAAAAATCAAAGCACATGGAAAGGTGAATACACCAGAGACACAGGGAAATTTCCTCGCGGACCAAGCAGCCAAGCAAGCTGCCCTTCAAGAAGACAAGACTCGAAAAGATCCACCGTCATCAGCGTTGCAGGAGGCCACAGTTGTTGTACCAGTAATAACAAGAAGTGCCAAGAAAAATTCTCCCTCGAACGATATAGATCCTTACCACAAACAGATGAAGAAGGAACAAGAAACAGTACCTAAAGAAGAAAAAGAGGATTGGGAGAAGGCAGGAGCAACACAAGAAAAACAAACTGGACTATGGAAAATCAAAGACCATAATTGTGTGCCCCGACATATGTACTATGCAATCGCCACCTGGGCACATGGACCCACTCACAGAGGACATAACCAAGCATTAGCAGTAATAAACAAATTATACTATGCACCTGGTATTAGAAAGATTCTGGTGGAGTTGAACAAAGCTTGTGTTATCTGTCAAACCTGCAATCCAGGAAAAACTGAACCTACACCTCCAAAACATCTTACGAAACCAGACTTTCCCTTTCAAAGGATACAAATTGATCATATACAAATGCCAAAATCAGGACGATATGAGTTTGCACTTGTAGTAGTGGATATGTTCTCAGGATGGCCCGAAGCGTACCCTGTGTCTAATATGACAGCAAGAACCACCGCAAAGAAACTGATTACTGAACTCTGCTGCAGATTCGGGTTTCCTGAAATAATAGAAAGTGACCAGGGCCCAGCTTTCACTGCTAGTATTTTTAAGGATATACTACAGACCCTGGGTATGACACAGGCCCTCCATACCCCATATCATCCCCAGAGTAGTGGGAAAGTTGAGCGGATGAACCAGACCCTTAAGACAGCCCTGCTAAAAATGACCCAGGAAAGCCAACTTCCTTGGCCCGACCTTCTACCTATAGCTCTGTTCCATGTTAGAACCACACCACAGTCTAGGTCTGGGTTGTCTCCTTTTGAAGTGTTATTTGGAAGTACAGTTAGAACTAGAAATATTTGCGAGAATGCGAACCTTAGGGAGATGCATGATAGACAAGTATATTATGTTATCAAGCTCAGTGAGGAGTTATCTAACCTCCATTCTGTAGTATTGTTTTCTCTTCCAGATCCCAACACTGACGACACAACTCATGAGATAAAACCAGGAGATTGGGTCTATGTGAAGAAGTACGTGAGGAAGCACGCATTGGACCCGAGATACACAGGCCCCCATCTGGTAACTTTGGTTACCCCCACATCTGTAAAGATACAAGGAAAATCTACCTGGATACATGCATCCCACTGCAAAAGGACAACCACCCCTCTTCCTTAAAGTAATGTATCATATACTAAGATTTTTCTTTCTGATCCCCTATGTTGTGGCCTATCAAGTCGCCATCACCAAAGAGATAGGGGAAACTACATTTTGGTACAATTCCTCAAACGCAGACATCGCGACGTACAAATTTGACTATTGTGATGTTGCCAAGTGTAGTAACACGTCAATACCATGGACCTGTTACCAAAATAGACCAGAATATAAAAATATATATATCTGTGTGACGGATATGTACTGGGGAAATAGTTGTGGATACTGGGGCGCAGTTGGGTGGAACACTGGAACTGACTGGGGGTATAAACCACAATCAGCAATGAACCGCAAGGATAAAAAAGGTAAATCCCTGATCTCTCGTATGACACTTCAGTACAAGGGAATATGTGCTAAGGGCCAAATTCACAATAGTATACCTTTGATACTAACGATCGAGAATCCTAGTAAAGGGGACGCGGGACTATATATTATGGGCGAATACGACTATTATCGACGGGTTTATGAATCCAACCGACAACTCATCCCCTTTTATCTTCAAGATATGCATAACAATAATGAATGGAAAGACCCCGTTTCCACACAACGCAGTCAATTCCAAAGTACTAAAGGTATGATCGCACTCGGCAACCCCACTTTTCACGATACGATGGCCCTAGAAACAGGATTTTCAGACGTCAATCTGTGGTTGGAATGGATGAGGTATTCCTCACAGAGAAATAACAAAAGTAACTGTTATGTCTGCGCTGCAGCTAGGCCCCACCTTGGCACAGTACCTTTAAATATACCTATAAACGTAGAAGAGTGTTTCATTAGTTTGTACACCAGCAGAAGCTCCAACCACTCTCATTGTGAAGAATGGAAACAAAGATATCCCCTCACTACCAAGGCCCCGAAGCCCGGGGAGGGAATTACTGTGTACAAGGGTAATTACATCTGTTACGAGTCTTTACAGGGTACCAGATTTTTGGGTAACTTCACGCAGGGATATTGTGTAGGATTCTCCAATATGTCCGGTGTTCGATTACAAAATCAGGTTCAGTCATTGGGAGATATATATTGGTTATGTGGGGATCTCAAAGTAAGAACCAGACTTGAAGGAAATTGGACAGGACAATGTGCTTTAATAAAAATCCTGATGCCCATGCATATTATACCTCTGGAACCAGATCAATCTGGGCTATCGGTAAAAATATCTAGAATCAACAAACGAGAAGTCCCAGCAGGGAGTCTAGATCCACATGTATATATTGATGCGATAGGAGTCCCAAGGGGGGTCCCAGATGAGTTTAAAGCTAGAGATCAAGTAAAAGCCGGTTTTGAGTCATTTCTTATGCCCCTAGTCACAGTAAACAAGAATGTGGATTGGATTAATTATATTAACTATAATCAACAAAGGTTTGTGAACTACACCCGTGATGCCCTACAGGGTATAGCCGACCAACTAGGACCAACTTCCACGATGACTTTCCAGAATAGAATGGCTCTAGATATGCTATTGGCAGAGAAAGGAGGGGTTTGCCATATGATTGGAGATGCGTGCTGTACATACATTCCCGGGAATACAGGGCCGGACGGTAAGGTCACCACAGCTATTAATAAACTAAAGAATTTATCAGAGGAACTCAAACGGAATTCAGGTATTATAGACCCCTGGGACCAATATTTTTTATGGTTATCTGGATGGCGACAATGGTTGACCCAACTTGCAGTAGTTCTTCTGGTCATTCTGTTTGTTTTAGCGATAGTGATTTTTTGTATTGTTCCTTGTTGCAAGGGTCTATGTAAAAAAGCTGGATCCGAGTGGGTACCCACTATGGTTCTTCGAAACGATACCCAAGTCATTTTGGAAAACATGCCATTACAAAAACAAGAGAACATAAGAACAGTCCATTATCGTACTCTGGAGTGACAGGGGTGACCAATCAAGTTCCCAGACCCTAGTTTGTTTGTCGGTAGGGAAGGGACTCCTTGTGTATGTTCTGTAGGTCTTCGAGTTTAGCGAGCAAGCAGTTGTCGGGGATGAGAGAAGCTCATGAACAGCCGACCAACACCCTCAGGTAGTTTTTCTAAGGTTAAGATTAGTCATAGGGAAAGTATATCCTTTTTGGTTTAGGTTTTTTATTATTTTTATAAGATTATGTTTGTCTCGTGGTTTCTAGGGGGGACTGTGAAGGATAAAATATCCCTAAGCATATCTCTATGCTTTATAGAAACCACTCGTCTCCATATTTATCTGTCTGCTGTGCTTTTTTACTAATACTGTTTTCTCTCCGAGGTGACTGTGGAATGCCGCTTACACAATAAAGAAGTAGCAAAGTGACCTAAAGCCGACTGATTACAGAGAAAACGAAAACATAACTTCAGAAAGCAAGGACACGCGGCATTCCTGTGAAACTTGCAGCAGCCGACAAGACCCCCGCCCCCATCGCCCCCATCGTGCCTTTTTCCTACTAACTAATGTAATAATATAATTGGATAAGCTTTGCCGCATAATAGGTGTGGCATTGAATGATTGGCTAGTGTTAGCCTACTTTGATATAAACAGATTGTAATACAAAAAACTCAGCAGTCTTGTCTTGACTACTTGTCTGAGGAAACTGATACGTGACTCTGTGTCATTATTATTGGGATCCGGGGTGCGCACCCAGACTCTAAGTTACATAATTTGGAGCCCACATCTGAGCAGTAGAGACCCTCGATTGAAGGGACCTTAACAGTTTCATGATGGATCCGGACAAATTAAAAGCCGTTACTAACTGGCCTAGACCCGACTCTCTTAAATCCGTCCAGCACTTCCTGGGATTTGCGAACTACTACCGCAAGTTTATCCGTGATTTCTCCAGAATTGTTGCACCTATCACAGCCCTTACGAAGAAGGGGGCCGATCCGTCGGTTTGGTCACCAGAGGCCAATACCGCCTTCAACACACTTAAGGAGGCTTTTGTGTCTGCACCGGTTCTCCATCACCCCAACACTGATCTCCCTTTCGTGTTGGAGGTGGACGCCACTGATTCTGGCGCCGGTGCCATTCTATCCCAGAGACCTTCACCCCAAGAAAAATTGCATCCCTGCGCATTCTTTTCGAAGAGATTTACCTCAGCGGAGAGGAACTACGAGGTGGGGAACAGAGAGTTACTGGCCGTTAAAATGGCACTTCAAGAATGGAGGCATCTCCTGGAAGGGTCGAGGGAACCGTTCACCATCCTCTGGGTCCACGGCAAGCCCGCTGGTCTTTGTTCTTTTCCAGATTTAATTTCCAACTGTCATATATTCCTGGGACTAAAAATGTCAAAGCCGATGCTCTCTCAAGACAACATTCTTCCGAAGAGAGACCAGAAGATTCCATGGAGACCATTTTATCTCACGAGAAGATTTTCGCTGCATCTTCCTTCAGAAGCTTTGACAAGATCGTCAAGTCACAAAGGTCCATTCCAAAGAACCTGAAGGTCCCCAGGGGCAAGCTCTTCGTGAGACCTAATTTCATACCCGAGGTTCTGGATTGGGGACATGCCTCGAGAGCAGCTGGTCATCCTGGCTACAAAAAGACTTTGGACCTAATACGTCGCAACTTTTGGTGGCCCAAGATGTCCAAAGACATTTTCGAATATACGCACGCTTGTCCGGTCTGTGCACAAAATAAGACAATTCATCAAAGGCCTCACGGTCTTCTCCTTCCTCTGCCCATCCCAGAACGTCCATGGTTACACATATCAATGGATTTTATTGTGGAGTTGCCAAGATCCAAAGGGATGAATACCATTTTAGTAGTGGTGGATCGTTTTTCTAAGATGGCTCACTTTATCCCACTCAAAGGACTTCCCACCTCACCCGCCGTTGCTGATATCTTCACTGATCACATCTTTCGCATTCATGGTATTCCTTCGTCCATCGTGTCTGACAGAGGGTCACAGTTCGTATCCAGATTTTGGAGAACTTTTACCAAAAGACTAGGGATCTCTTCTTTTTCCTCAGCTTACCATCCTCAGTCCAATGGTCAAACAGAAAGGGTCAATCAGTCCCTTGAAAAATACCTGAGGTGTTTCATTTCCAATTCTCAGGATGATTGGGCACAACTTTTGCCATGGGCCGAATATGCTTTTAACTCCGCTACCAACGAGTCCACCCGAGAGTCGCCATTTTTCATCAATTACGGTTTTCATCCCCCATGTCCTCCCGTCTCCAACATTCCTTCCGGAGTCCCTGCTGTAGATGACCGTGTCACATCTCTGCAATCAGCATGGTCCAAGATTCAGTCTGCTCTTCTTACCGCCTCTCAACGGGCCAAACATCAGGCAGATCGCCACCGCCGTCCGGCTGTGAGGAATCAGGGATCGCGGCGCCCGCGCCCCGGTTCCTCTGCTGATGGATTCCCTCCCGCTGCCGTGGCGCGCACCCCTCGCCAGCGCTACTCACCTCCGTCGGTTCTGGGGGCTCCCCGTCGTCCTCGGCGTCCCCGGTATCCTGCAGTACCTCACGCGGCCGCCATGTTGCTCGGGCGCGCGCCGGAACAGCGCGCGCCGGGCGAAGTTAATTTATTCACTGCTCTGGCAGTGAAGACCCGCCCCCAACACAGTAATATGATCTCCTGTCAAGACAAGAGTCCTCACCTGCCTGCCAATCAAGGGAACCTATCCAGGATGGCTCCACGCAGTCCTCCAGGTCTGCCTTCACTTCTGATTGGTCAGCCACACTTTATAATGCCAGTCCTTCCTATCATTCATTGCTCGACATAGTTTTCACTTGGATTACTACTCTGGCGTTTTCTCTCTCATTCACTCAGGTTACGACTTGGCTTGGCGGACGTCTCTCTCTGGCTCTAGACCCCTGCTTGGACAAACGACCTTCCCGTATTCTCCAATCCCAGACCTTGGTTAACGGCAACGATAACGGCATTTCTACACCGGTACCGGCAAGTATTGCTAGCGAAATACACCTGGCCTGGCAACGCCAATATCACCACACTCCGGACACGCTCCCTTTGCTGCGGGTGCGTGCTTCTATACGTTCCTCACCTCAGTGAAAGGAACGGGTCTGGTCTGCGGGCAGCACCGGCGTAACATTATGTCGAGCCCACAAGACGCAGACCAGACTGTGGACTCTATGATGACGGCCATGTACCAACAAATACAGGCCTTAACGGATCAAGTGGCTCTCCTCTCCCAACAGGTATCGGACCGCCCTTTACAGGCTCCGCCTGCGGCTGCACCCCCGGCGCAGTCTGACTTATCTTCCACTTCATTTTCAGTTCCGAAGATTCCGGCTCCAAGGCCCTACGCAGGGGATCCACACACCTGTCGTGGTTTTCTCAACCAGTGCGAGATCCAGTTCGAGATGGCTCCCCAGCTGTATGCTACTGGCCGGAAAAAGGTAGCCTACGTATATAGTCTGCTCACAGGTAATGCACTGGCATGGGCCTCTCCGATCTGGGAACTACGCCCTGATATTACCCGCGATTACGCGGCCTTCAGACGGGACTTTCGACAGGTTTTTGATATCCCCGCACGTCAAGAGACTGCTTCTGATACTCTGCTAGAGCTTACACAGGGACGTCGGCCTGTGGGTCAATACGCCTTGGAATTCAGAACCGTAGCAGCTGAGACTCATTGGGGTCAGGAGGCTTTAGTCGCCGCCTTCTGGAGAGGTCTATCGGAGTCTCTGAAGGATGAACTTGCTTCCCACACCAGGCCAGAGTTACTGGAGGATCTCATCAACCTGGCTACTCGTATGGATCAGCGCCTTCAGGTACGCCGCGCTCAGCGTCAGCTTCCCCGGGCTACGTCTTTCCGTGCTTCCTTTTCCAGGTTCTCTACTAACCAGAGACCCGTCGTATCCCCGTTACCGGCGCTGGAAGCTCCAGAGCCGATGCAACTTGGAGTTCAGCAACCTCGGGTACCGTCACGACAACTTCGCTCTACTGGGGAATCGTGCCATCATTGCGGAGCTTCTGAGCAGCGTACCCGTAATCATCCTCCATCTCCGGGAAACGACTAAGCCCAGTGAGTACGAAGGGGCGCTCTCTGGGTACTGAATCTCCTTGTCCCCCTCCCAGAAGGGAACTTCCCAAAAGATTGACTATTCCCGTCTCTCTTTCAGGACCGACTTTCCGCACCTCCACTGCTGCATTTATCGATTCCGGCGCAGGAGGGAATTTCATAGATCAAACCTTTTCTGAGCAAAATCAAATTCCGCTTTCCAGGAAGGACTCTCCCGTTGCCTTGGTCGGGATTGATAATCGACCTCTCACCCCGGCTTATATCTCCTTAGAGACCGGACCTATCACCCTTTCTACTCCTTCTCACAAAGAGACTCTGGGTTTTGATGTTATTCATGCCCCAGGAACACCTATCACGCTTGGCTTGCCCTGGTTACAGAAGCATAATCCACTCATCGATTGGGTGTCTCCTAACCCTATTAACTGGAGGTCAAGGTCAGAAAAACCTTTGTCCTCTATCAAGCAACAATCCTTTCTATTAGCCAATACATCAAATTCTCTAAGGGAGTTGCCTCCTCCATACGCCGAATTCTTGGACGTTTTCAGCAAGGCTCAGTCTGAACTTCTACCTCCTCATCGTTCCTACGATTGTCCGATTGATCTGGTACCTGGTTATACCTTGCCGAAAGCCAAATCTTATCCTCTCTCGTTGCCCGAGACCAAAGCTATGGACGAATATATTCGTGAGAATCTTAAGCGGGGCTTCATACGTCATTCCAATTCGCCTGCGGGGGCTGGATTCTTCTTTGTCAAAAAGAAAGATGGTACTCTCAGACCATGTATTGATTACCGGGGTCTGAACCATATCACGGTGAAGAATCGTTATCCACTCCCACTCATCTCCGAACTCTTTGATAGACTTCAGGGGGCCAATCTCTTTACTAAACTGGATCTCCGTGGGGCATACAACCTCATCCGCATCCGGGAGGGCGATGAATGGAAGACTGCCTTCAACACCCGTAGCGGACACTACGAATATCTAGTGATGCCCTTCGGGTTATGCAACGCACCGGCAGTTTTTCAGGACTTCATCAATGACATCTTTCGTGACGTTCTAAATATATTTGTCATTGTATACCTGGATGACATCCTTATTTTTTCTCAAAACTTACAGGATCATGTCATCCATACGAAGTTTGTGCTTTCACGCCTCCGCGAGAACCGGTTGTTTGCTAAAATGGAGAAGTGCATTTTTCATCAGTCTACCACTTCTTTTCTCGGATACATTATCTCCAACAAAGGTTTGGCCATGGACCCAGAAAAGCTAAAGGCCGTCGTGGATTGGCCACAACCCAATTCCCTCAAAGCTGTTCAACGGTTTTTGGGTTTTTCTAATTATTACCGGAAGTTTATCCGCAACTTTTCCACCATTGTCGCTCCTATCACGGCACTGACCAAAAAAGGTGCAGACCCTTCATCTTGGCCTCCAGAAGCTGTCACAGCATTCGAGACACTGAAACAAACTTTTGTCTCTGCTCCCATCCTTCGACACCCTAACACGAATTTCCCCTTCACCTTAGAGGTTGACGCTTCGGACTGTGGGGCTGGGGCGGTTCTGTCGCAGAAATTTTCTTCCCAGGATAAACTTCATCCTTGCGGGTTTTTCTCCAAAAGATTTTCATCGGCAGAGAGGAATTATGACGTGGGCAACAGGGAACTTTTGGCCGTCAAAATGGCTCTTCAAGAATGGAGACATCTTTTGGAGGGGTCAAAAGAGCCTTTCACCATCCTTACGGACCATAAGAACTTATTGTACATTGAGAATGCCCGTCGCTTAGGTCCTCGCCAAGCTCGCTGGTCGTTATTTTTCTCTAGATTCAATTTTGTTCTCTCATACATTCCCGGCACTAAGAACGTCAAGGCGGATGCTCTCTCCCGGCAATACTCTTCTGAAGAGAGATCAGAGAAAACCACTGAGTCCATCCTCCCTAAACAAAGAATCTTAGCAGCTGTGGCATTCAAGAATCTGGAGAGGATCATCAAGTCTCAAGAGAACCTCCCGTCCGGTCTTGTGGTTCCTAAAGACTCTTTGTATGTGGAACCCAAATTTATCCCTGAAATACTAGACTGGGGACACGCCGTCCGTTCGGCAGGGCATCCTGGATTCAAGAAAACCTTGGATCTCATCCGTCGTACCTTTTGGTGGCCCAATATGGCTAAAACCATTCTGGAATTTACACGGTCCTGTCCGGTATGTGCGCGTAACAAGATTCCTCGTCAGAAACCTCAGGGTCTTCTCTTACCTTTACCTATTCCGGAGCGTCCCTGGTCCCACATTTCGATGGATTTTATTGTGGAGTTACCTAGGTCGAATGGCATGAATACCATTCTTGTGGTAGTAGATCGGTTTTCCAAGATGGCACACTTTATCCCTCTCAAAGGATTACCCTCCTCACCCGCCCTTGCGGATATTTTTGCCAAAGAGATTTTCCGGATCCATGGGATTCCTACATCCATCGTGTCCGATCGGGGTTCCCAGTTCGTCTCCAAGTTCTGGAGAAATTTCACCAAGAGACTAGGTATCTCGTCTTCCTTTTCTTCTGGATATCACCCTCAATCCAACGGACAGACCGAGAGGGTTAATCAATCCCTCGAGAAATACTTAAGGTGCTTCGTCTCTAATTCTCAGGATGACTGGGCAGAATTACTTATCTGGGCTGAGTACGCATTCAATTCTTCCAGGAATGAGTCCACGCACGAGACTCCCTTCTTTATCAACTACGGATTCCATCCGGCTCGCCTACCTATTACTAAAGAATCCTCTGGGGTACCAGCCGTGGACGAACATATTGCTCTTCTACAAGACTCTTGGTCCAGAATACAATCTGCATTACAAAAAGCATCCTTGACATCTAAAAATCAGGCTGATCGTCACCGTCGCCCAGCACCCGAATACAAACCCGGGGACAAGGTTTGGCTATCATCCAAGAACATCCGTCTCAAAACGCCTTCCCTCAAATTGGCTCCTAGGTTCCTGGGTCCCTTTTCTATTTTGGAGCAGGTTAATCCGGTTTCTTTTCGACTCCAACTTCCTCAAAGCATGAGAATTCCGAATGTCTTTCACACCTCACTTCTCAAACCTTTTATCTCCAGTAGCCTCTTTCCGGATCACACTTCGAAACCAGATCCTGTGATGGTACAGGGTAACGAAGAGTATGAAATACAGGCTCTACTGGATTCCCGTCTTTCTAAAGGTAAAGTCCACTTCTTGGTCCACTGGAGAGGTTTTGGACCCGAAGAGAGGTCATGGGTACCCCTGAAAGATATTCATGCTCCAGGACTCCTCAAACGCTTTCGTAAGAAGTTTCCATCAAAACCATGGAAGGATCGTCCTGAGGCCGATCCTGAAGGGGGGGGTACTGTGAGGAATCAGGGATCGCGGCGCCCGCGCCCCGGTTCCTCTGCTGATGGATTCCCTCCCGCTGCCGTGGCGCGCACCCCTCGCCAGCGCTACTCACCTCCGTCGGTTCTGGGGGCTCCCCGTCGTCCTCGGCGTCCCCGGTATCCTGCAGTACCTCACGCGGCCGCCATGTTGCTCGGGCGCGCGCCGGAACAGCGCGCGCCGGGCGAAGTTAATTTATTCACTGCTCTGGCAGTGAAGACCCGCCCCCAACACAGTAATATGATCTCCTGTCAAGACAAGAGTCCTCACCTGCCTGCCAATCAAGGGAACCTATCCAGGATGGCTCCACGCAGTCCTCCAGGTCTGCCTTCACTTCTGATTGGTCAGCCACACTTTATAATGCCAGTCCTTCCTATCATTCATTGCTCGACATAGTTTTCACTTGGATTACTACTCTGGCGTTTTCTCTCTCATTCACTCAGGTTACGACTTGGCTTGGCGGACGTCTCTCTCTGGCTCTAGACCCCTGCTTGGACAAACGACCTTCCCGTATTCTCCAATCCCAGACCTTGGTTAACGGCAACGATAACGGCATTTCTACACCGGTACCGGCAAGTATTGCTAGCGAAATACACCTGGCCTGGCAACGCCAATATCACCACACTCCGGACACGCTCCCTTTGCTGCGGGTGCGTGCTTCTATACGTTCCTCACCTCAGTGAAAGGAACGGGTCTGGTCTGCGGGCAGCACCGGCGTAACACCGGCACCCAGATACAAGCCAGGGGATATGGTATGGCTGTCCTCAAGAAACATTTATTTGTAGGTACCTTCCCCAAAATTGACGCCTAGGTTCCTGGGCCCTTTTCCGATAACTGAACAGATTAATCCGGTAGCATTCCGGCTTCAACATCCCGACAGCATGAAGATACCAAACGTGTTTCACACATCTCTACTCAAGCCATTCGTATCCAGTCATTTCTTCCCCAACCATAACCGTAGGCCTGATCCGGTTATTACCCAGAATAGGGAAGAATATGAGGTCCAGTCCCTGCTCGATTCTCGCATATTCAGGGGTCAACTGCAGTTCCTCGTGAACTGGAAGGGTTTCGGCTCAGAAGAGAGGTCTTGGGTTCCACTTCATGATATCCACGCTCCGGTTCTTCTGAAGACTTTCAGGAGGAAGTTTCCAAACAAACCATTTAAGGACCGTCCTGAGGCCGTTCCTGAAGGGGGGGGGTACTGTAAGGAATCTGGTGTCTAAGCGCCGTCAGTGCGACCATTACTTACCTCCCGTCGGTACTCAGGCGTCCAAGCGTCTGCAGCGCAATTCCCACATACCTCCATTGTCTGCCACTGGCACTCTGGCTCCTCGCCATCACTGGATTTCACCAACTGAAGAGGTGCCTGTTGAACTGCAGCCTCTGCGTGTGTCCCCAGCTCCGCGCTCTATGCGCACACGTGCATCTGTCTCTGTCCCCATGCGCATACGCGCGTCAGTCACCGAATCCACGCACACATGCACCCCAGCCCCAGACGTTATGTGCATGCATTCCCAGCTTACAGAGCACACGCCTAACAGAGCACTTTTAACCACTGCTCCTGCAGTGAGGCGTCGCCCTCAAACATTACACAGTTCCATGCAAATCAATGATTAAACTCAGATGGGCTGTAACACCTCCCTCCTATCAGGGAGAACTCCTTGCAGTCCTCCAGGCCTGACCCCTTTTCCCATTGGCCTGCCCAGCTTTATTATGCCTCTGCTTCCCATCACTCGTCGCTCGACATAGTTCTGTATGGAAGCATTTGACTACTCTCTCAGTGACTCCTCAGGTATTGACGTGGATTGGACGACTACCCCCTCTGGCTCTCGACTTCAGCTCTACTTGGACTTCGTGACTTCTGGCATCCCTGTAACACGGCTTATACCTTCGACCATCCGCAACTCTCCAATCCCTGATCTTGGCAATGGCAATAACTATTCCTCCTCTACTACCGGTACCGGCAAGTATTGTCTTCCTTACTATACCTGGCCTGGCAACACTAACACCACACTCCGGACGCGCTCCCTTTGCTGCGGGTGCGTGTATCCCTACGTCCCACCTCAGCACAGGGGACGGGTCTGGTCTGCGGGCAGCACCGGCGTAACACGTTGTCACCAGGCAACTTCGTGTATGATCAAGAGTACGGGACTGGCAGTGGCTCGGCGCCAGCTGATTTGCAAAGTCTATGGTGAGTAATGTTGCCGTATTTTATTCTGTTTTTGAAATATCAATACACAGTCAAGTGAGTCTCCTGTAAGCAATATCATTGGCTGAGTAGCTTCTACAGTAGATACTGAACAATTGGTGGAACGCTAGGCGCATCCGCATTGGAACCTTCTTGAAACGCATATGCGTGTCATCACATCAACAGTAGGCACATGCGCATGTGAACAGGAGACGCCCCCCGAGAAAATTATTGGTGGGACTGACTGTGGGAACTTCTTTAGGGGACTGACTGACCATTACAGTAAAACTTTTACTTTTTTTTCCTCAGAAAAGAAAACTTTTTCATCTCATGCGGAAAACGGCAAATGGAGGGATTTCGATGAATAATATTGCTTTGTGTAACAATGCCTGCACAATGCTGAATCTGATTAAAAAAAACACGTACCGGAGTCTACAGTTTAGTGGCCGTTGTTATTGATTAGGATAGAATACCTGAAACAGTATGCTGTTGTTTTAAGACCGTATACAGGATAACCTTGAAAACCGGGCCTGTTTGCGGCCCTCGGGGACTGGAATTGTGCAGGTCCTGTGTACAGTAAGTAAAAACATGTCCTTTTTAACACAAGTTAAAATACGCAACATCTCCTTTATTAAAGTACAGAAGTCAAAACATGTACAGCACAACAGTATGGTGTTATTAAAACATTTTAAAAACGCAACATCTCCTTTATTAAAATACAGAAAGTCAAAACATGTACAAAAACATTTACAAAAAATTAACAACAGTTGAACAGTCATGCAAATTCGATCCCCACCAGATTGTCTTTCCAGGGCCGATGTCTTGTATGGCGCAAAATGCCATTAATGGAGTCTCGAACGATTTTCATTAAAGGTTCTGAAATTGAAAAATAACGCCGCAATTCCTCCACAATAGTCCTTCTTACATTTTCAGGAAGCGCCCTTTTTTCGTGATTTCCTTCGTAGTTTTCATTGTAGACCCACCCGCAGTACACCAAGTAGGACACGTGGTGCTTAAAAATTAATATGGCATTATTCTGGGGTAAACCAGCACTCATCACCCTATACTTCTCCTTGAGTGCCGGTGGCAGCTCGCGCAGGATGATGTCGGGCACCGTATTGATGCAAGCGTATGTATGTTGGGTTCTGGGAGCGGTTGTTCTTCTGGGAGCGGGTGTGCTTGTGGCAGCGGGCGAGGGTAGGTTGTCTGGGAGGAAGCTTTCCTCCTGTCTTGTTGCCGTGTTGTCTCCTGGCGTGGTCTTGACGGGGTTGTCATGTTATCCTCCTCCTCAATGGTATACATGTTCACATATTCTTCTGGTGGAGGGGGTGCGCTTGGTGTTGGAAGGCGGTTGAAGGTCCCATTCATCACATCCATGCCACCCTCCTGCTCTGGCGTCGGGGATTCAGGGGCATGAACACCGAGCAAATTATGTATCCCCGCTAAGTCAGTCTCTATCTTCTCCATCCGTCGATCCATCTTCTGCATCCGTTGATCCATATTTAGCAAAAGCAGATCTATCTTTACCAGCATAGTAGAGTTCCCGGGGATATCCACACTTAACCCATTCAGCATGCAGTCTAACGAGCTGGTTCTTGTGCATGGCGTGCTGTGTACATCTGGGTGGATGGGTGCTACGGAGGATGAGATGGGGGTTCCCTGGAGAGAAGCGGCAGCATCGTCGAAGAAGGATGGAGGAGGCGACCTGTGGATTTCCGGGTGAGAAGCGGCAGAGTCGTCTAAGCGTAAAGGAGAAAGTGACCCGTGGATTTCAGGAACACCAGCGGCAGCGGCGTCAAAGAGCAGTGGAGAAGATGGGCTGTGGGTTTCCGGGAGAGCGGCGGCAGCATCGTGGACGAGTAGTGGAGAATATGGGCTGTAGATGTCCGGGAGAGCGGCGGCAAAGTCGTCGAAGCGTAATCAAGGAAGTGGCCTGCGGGTTCGATGGGTTGGCTGCCATTTGTTTTGCGTTGAGTGTACATCACAGAATTTCTTCTTGACATAATAAGGTTTACAGTAGAGGCAACTCTTATTCGAACAAAAATCAGTGGCAATTCCCCAAAAAACCCAGGAAACACCCAGGTACATTCTGAATACATGCCTTAAACTTTCCTTAAACTAGCCCCAGCATTTCTGCATTGATTAATGGCCTATCAGATTAACAGCGGGGGTCCCTGGCAGTCCCATTCAAACTGAATTGGACTGCCAGGGATCCCTGCTGTGTTAATCCTATGGGTCGTTAGTCAATGCAGAAATGCCTTAAACGTGCCTCAAACTAGCCCAGAACATACCCAGCACATACCAAGCACATACCCAGAATGTAACAAGGCTAGTTTACGGCAAATGTTAGAATAAACGTTGCCTCTACTGTACGTGTATTAAAACCCTTAGCCTTTGTGGTCAGCAGAAGGTTTTCTTTATTAGCCGTAGCCTGTCGTTTTGGCCTTGGCTTGGAAATGGCTGCCGCCTTTCGCTTTTTCTGTGTGATAGGCACGACAGAGGCGAGTGGCTTCTTGCATCCGTAGAATCAGGGTTGATCCATGGAAGCAAATGGCACAACACAGTATCTGGACAAGGGCAAGTTCAGATACAGATCATCGAGTGGGAGGCTATGCAAATTGTGTAACCTTTTATGCATGGCGACGAGGTACAGGTGTTAAAAGTGGGCGTACTGTAATGTGAGCCATTCACATATAAATACACCATCCATTTTGTGGATTCACTGCACATTGAATACACATCGACTAAACAGCGAATATACATTCTTGTGTTTGTATTTCTTTCTACTCGCAGCAATGCCTGTTAAAAAGATTTCAAAGGTTCTCAGCATGAGAATTAAGGAGATGTACACGAGCGGACACCGAATTGCAGATATCCAACGCTGGTTAGCTGCTTCTGGCCTCGTTGTGCCATCAACCACCGTGTGCTATCATGCACACGGAAAAACCAGACAACGCACGAGGCAACACCAACGGCAACTAACGCGTAAGTATATTTATATAACTATATAATACAGTATATCTATCATTGTTTATATTGCTGCATATTAATAGAACAATATATTGTGTAGATCTAATGTATCAAATTTTATAGTTATTTCGGTATATTTATATAACAACAGTATATATATATATATTGTTTATATTGCTGCATATTAATAGAACAATATATTGTGTAGATCTAATGTATCTAATTTTATAGTTTTTTCAGTATTTTTATATAACAACAGTATACAGGCATACCCCGCTTTAAGTACACTCACTTTAAGTACACTCGCGAGTAAGTACATATCGCCCAATAGGCAAATGGCAGCTCACGCATGCGCCTGTCATCACGTCCTGAACAGCAACACCGTCTCCCTACCTGTACCGAAGCTGTGCGCAAGTGGGGAGACTATAGAGCCTGTTACAAATGCGTTATTTACATCAGTTATGCACGTATATATCGATTGCAGTACAGTACAGGCATCGATAAGTGGGGAAAAGGGATAGTGCTTCACTTTAAGTACATTTTCGCTTTACATACATGCTCCGGTCCCATTGCGTATGTTAATGCGGGGTATGCCTGTATACAGTATGCTTGTGGCCTACTGTACTGTAACTTACCGGATTGTTGTTTTTCTGTACATTGTAGGGAGACAACTCTTCTGGTTGACAAAATAAGTGAGGAGAATGATGAGAAGAGTGCATTAAGGGTCAAATACACTCTGCAGGAAAATCACAATTTCACTGTATCCTAGACCAGCATAAGGAAGATGAGACGCAGAATTGGATGGAAATATGGACGTGTGAGGTTAGTACTGGACGGTACAGGAGGTAAAAGTGTTGTTTAAGAAACTGTACTGTACCTCTAAATTTATTTATTCCTTGTCATTACAGAGTGTACCCCATGATAAGGGACGTTAACAAAATCAAGAGAGTGGTCCAGGCCCAGGCATGGATCGACAGTGGAGAAACATTCCAGGATTGCATCTTCACTGACGAGTCTACTGTTTCGCTGGAGAGAGTTGCCACCTTTGCATGCCACAAAAAAGGTCGCATATCTATGAAGCCGCGTCCAAAACACCCAGTGAAGATGCATGTGTGGGGTGCCATCTCTAGGCGTGGACCAGGATGCATTGTCATCTTTGAAGGTAAAATATAAAAAATATAATTTTGCCTTATGCACTGCACTGTACTGGTGTGCAGTTTTTTGAGCACTTTTATTTTCTTGTTATAGGAATCATGAATAAAGCTTTCTTCCAAGACAAAATTGTGCCTGAGATTGTGGAAAACATCACACGTGAGTTCCCGGATGGTCACCGTTTCTACCAGGACAACGATCCGAAGCACACCGCGTCAACAGCGCATATCCTTGAGCGCGGTATCAACTGGGTGAAGACGCCAGCGGAGTAAATGCAGTAACCGTGTCTCATTTTTTCCCACTGTTTTTACTGTGTACTGTATCTCTTAAACTAATTGTCCTTTTTTTCCCCCTCCAATGACAGATCACCAGACTTCAATCCGATCGAAATGGTCTGGCATCAGCTGAACGACCATATCCGAAAAGTCGTGAAACCCTCCAAAAATGATGAGTTGGCGCAAGGCATACTGAGTTTTTGGAACGGTGTACTCACCGTGGAACGATGCAATAAATATATTGACCATATTGCGACTGTGTTGCCCATTGTGATCGCGCGTAATGGCCAAGCATCAGGAAGGTAGTATGGTATAGTACTGTACTGTAGTATTGTAAGTACAGTATGATACAGGTAAGTATGGCACAGATTTTGTCTTTCCTAGTAGTCAGTGTTTACTGTAGTTCCAGTATAGATTAGTTTGACAGTACTAACTGCATACTGTAGAACAATATGGAGTAGCTACAGTATACAGTACACAGTGCCATAATACAGTACAGTATGCACCTAACTGCTCAATTTTTTTCTTTCCTGAAAGAGCAGCACCAGCCATCTGGTTGCAAAGTATTTAACAGTAGTCACAGTATACAGTGGTTCCAATATAGACTAGTTTAACAGTACAACACAGCACACAATGCCATAATACAGTATGCACATAACTGCACACAGCACACAATGCCATAATACAGTATGCATATAACTGCACTAATTTTTTGTTTTCTTATCTTTTCAGAAAAAAAAGATGGACTGGAGGAGACGGGGGGTGTCGTGTACAGTCTGTGAACTGTTTGTACAGTTAAGTGTACAGTATCAAAACTGCAGTCATGATGTGCTGTACACAAAACCTCTCCTCTCTCAATGAACTACTGTACTGTACACAGAATGAGGAAGAAGATAAAGACGGAAAAAATTATATTACTATACAGTATATACATATTATTATATATTATATATTAAATATTATTAATTAATATTATTATCAATGTGCATTATTCATGATTATCCACCAGCCCTCAATTTCCATCTGACAGAAGAACTTAATAAAGACTGCATTATGTATTATTAATGATTATTTTTATATTTATTTTTTTTGTTCCTGATAAATTAAAATAAATATTTATTTACATTCTTGATAATCATAATCATTGACAACAACCACCCCCCCCCCACACACCTACAGTACACCAAAGAAAAGAATGAATGACAAAACAACATGAATCAGTTAATGTTTTTTGTAATTCCTAATTCTCACAGTGCTGTACAAATCAAATTTACATATCAAATTCGAGAAGGGATTTTCCAAAGCGTTACCGTAAACAAAGCCTCAAAGAGTTGGGGGGGGGGAGTTGGGTGAGTCATGCGCAGTAATCAGCTAGCTCCCATCTCAAAGAGGATTACACGCAGGCGCACAGGCGCAGGCGCAGTGAGGTGACGCTCGGCTAGGGACAGATTAAAAACACAATGAAAAGCTTCAGAAAAGGAATGACTCTGTAGAGGTGTCTGTCGATAAGAGTTTCAAATCCTTGAGCGAGCCTTGTGTGTGTGCGTGGGGGAGGGGGCTACAGGGTACAGCAGCATGAAAGATTACAGCAATTCAAAGAAATGACATAATTTCAAAAGGCAGGTCAACATCTAATTTGATCCCTACACCCCCAAAAACAGTACAGTACATAAAAAGCACACAAATTAACCATGTGCAGTCAAATGCACAGGGTCGCAGTCAAAAGCTACAGTACAGCACAGATTGAATATCATAATATCAAGATGTTTTTTGCAGGCTTGTAGAGAAAATAAAAATAAAAAATGAGGAGAAAAAAAAATATATATTTTTTTTTGGTCACTCACTCAAGCAAGCAGTGGTGAAGTTACAGTACAGGCGCATGCGCAGTAATCATCTGCTAGCTCCCATCCCAAAAATGATTACACGCAGGCGCATAGAGAAGTGATGTTCGGCTACGGACGGATTACAGAAAAAACACAATGGCAAGCGTTTTATATATTTTTTTTTTGTTCCTGATAAAATAAATATTTATTTACATTCTTAATAATCATAATCATTGACAACAACCCTCTCCCCCCCACACCTACAGTACACCAAAGAAAAAGAATGAATGACAAAACAACATGAATCAGTTAATGTTTTTTTTAACTCTCAATTCTCACAGTGCTGTGCAAATCAGATTTACATATCAAATTCGAGAATGGATTTTCCAAAGCGTTACTGTAAACAAAGCCTCAAAGGGTTGGGGGGGGGGTGGTTGGGTTAGTCATGCACAGTACTCAGCTAGCTCCCATCTCAAAGAGGATTACACGCAGGTGCAGTGAGGTGACGCTCGGCTAGGGACGGATTAAAAACACAATGAAAAGCTTCAGAAAATTAATGACTCTGTAGAGGTGTCTGTCGATAAGAGTTTCAAATCATTGAGCGAGCCTTGTGTGTGTGCGTGGGGGAGGGGGGTACAGGGTACAGCAGCATGAAGGATTACAGCAGTTCAAAGAAATGACATAATTTCAAAAGGCAGGTCATCATAATAATTTGATCCCTACACCCCCAAATACAGTACAGTACATATAAAGCACACAAATCAACCATGTGCAGTCAAACGCACAGGGTCGCCGTTAAAAGCTACAGTACAGCACAGATTGAATATCATAATATCAAGATGGTTTTTGCAGGCTTGTGGAGAAAATATGAAAGGGAAGGGGAGGGTTAATTCCCACTTGTGATGCTAACCAGGAGTAGGCAATGTTTGATCATGATATAAAAATATAAACATCTTCATAGCATAGGACAGTTCATAAGACTCAGGATTCCAGATAGTCCAATGTTAAACACACTCCCATAGATTATGCCACTAGCCATATAGGTAAGTCTTATGTGGTGGTCTAGGTAACCGTGTGTGGGACTGATCACATAAATGAAGTAAATGGATTACTCACTGCTGACCTTGGGGATATCCTGGTCCTGTCCTGCGTGCTCCTACCAAGGAACAATTGAAGAGAGTACAGGGAAAATGGCGGTGCATCTGCTGCTGCTGCTGAAGATTGGAAACCACAATCTTTGATAAAGCGTGGGATACCACGGGAAACGCGTCAGAGTGTTCTTTTTGGCTGTTACTATGCCCTAAAATAAATTTTTGCACCTAGGATATTTTGTGGTTTGCAGTTTGTGGTTTCCAATCTTCAGCAGCAGCAGCAGATGCACCGCCGTTTTCCCTGTACTCTCTTCAATTGTGGAGAAAATAAAAATAAAAAATGAGGAGAAAAAAAAAATATTTTTTTTTGGACACTCACTCAAGCAAGCAGTGGTGGGTGAAGTTACAGGCGCATGCACAGTAATCATCTGCTGTCAAGCAGGAATGTGATTGAAACCAGAAAGACACACATTCAAAGGAATGGTGTGGGAGAGATGTACAGTACTACACTGTAGAGAAGATAAGAAGTTGAAATACTCTGCAGTGCAGTAAATTATCCTGTGTGTGTGCGGGGGTGAGAGAGGGGAGAGCGCTGTATATGCCGAAATGTGACACTATTACAGTACTGTACACGCCTATGCGTTTCAACAATTTTCAAATGAGACATACAGCACTGCAAATGCATGTATACAGTAAATATGCAAATTTACAATTACTGCGCGCGCACACGCAGGCTGTGTACTGACGTAGGTTGAACTGCTAAAGTATAAGACTTCCAAGACAACAGCTCTCGAATGCCCCCTGAGTTTTTAGACGGTATTGCAGTATTGCAGACAGCGATAATAAAATGCTAATATTACGAGCGCCAAAATAACGCAATTCACTCCGGACCAAAAAAAGAACGCATCTGCCCGCGATTATCAGAGCACCGCGGATCCGGCCGCATTAGGAAAAAGCAAACAAACAAACAAAAGATTCCCCCTTGAGTGCACTCGGATAGATCAATATGTAATAATGGAGTATGTTAAAATCCTTTTAATCAATAATAAAATAGTAGTTGTATAGAGGGTGTGGTGCAAAAATCCAGGGCCACCCCCTAATGACATATCAAATAATCTTCCTAAATAATTAAATACGGAAAATGGCTGAACCACTGCATCCAATCACATCGGTGTAAATGCCACAGTATACATTAATAGATTCCTACAGAACAAAGTGCTAACCTATGGTAAGGCTGCACTTTTGTCTAAAAAATCACCAGTCTCTAATGAAATAAGGCTGCTGATGCTAAATCTGGAGGAAATGGATACCCTGGCAGTAATGTAAAGTACCAAAACAGGCTGACTATAATAATTAGCCTGTCAAACCTATTGTGTTGATGCAGATCAAAAGACAGTATGAATATCACACTACAAACAAAGTCAGATTAATATGTACTGTATGATTAACATAATAAAATGGAGAAAAAACACCTAGCAAAAATATATAGTCCTGTAAAGGGCTAGCACAAAGTGTGCATATGTAATGCCCTGAGGCACGGTTCACCGACCGTATCAAGTTATAGCCTCATAAACAGAAAACTATATATACATTAGCTTTTGTATGAAAAGAAATGTATGAGATAGCAACATATATCAAAGGAATAGCTAGTGTCCTCCATTAAACTGAACCACTGAGTATGAGTCTCATAGGGAGTATATATGCTGGTGGTAAATAGGAAAGTAGCATCAAATACCAATCCTAGTTAGTCAAAGTCAGACTCATGGTGCAGCAGTTTAAATCAAAACACTGCCGCGCCACACACAAAGGTCTCAATATGTAGCAACCGCATGGTAAAAAACTTACAAACATAGAGACACTTAAAATCATAAGTACCCCCTCTCAGAGCAAAGTAGCATAATGTCAGCAGAAAAGCTATGAAAGCGATACACTTAGCTTCATGTCAGATGTATCAACAGCTGAGTTATGCTGCCCAAAGGAGTGGGGGGAACGGGAGACTGCAACAGCGGGGCAGCAGTAGTATAGCTGGAGCAGCTGTAGTCGCTGGAGCGCGTGTCAGTGAAGTCCGTACTGTAGGGTGACGTCACGCCGTGTGATGTCCTTGGTTTCTACGCATTAGGATAAAGGTGGCTGCCACTGTAGGAATTTGTTGCTAGAAATATATTTTTGAAAATAGTTCCCTAATAGATGGCAACAAAATATGTTCGCCAAGTATAGTCTCTTATGACAAAAACCTATTGTCCATAATTGCCATGAAAAAAAAAAAAAGTTAATATTCGTGTCATGTGAATGCTTAATATTGTACTGGGGAGTTTACTCAAGTATTTCAGGTAGGATGCTCACTCCAGTGAGGTCCATGGCCGCTCACCCCAGTAAGTGTGAGCTGGGGAGGGGGGTATGTGACATAGTCCAAAGATGTTAGGCAGCTTTCTGCCCCGTTTTAGGTCAGAAAGTGCAGGAATAGTGCAAAATGATCCATTCCACAGCTTCACATTTACTCAGGCTGGTGGATGGAAAGTCCAGACCACAGATTACAATCTGTCTAGTTCTCCCTCACCTGCTTTCCTAATCACTAGCACAGGTATTTAGAGCAGAGAGGGTTGCATTTCAGTCTCTCTTCTTAGAGCCTGGAGGCTGGGGGTATTGCTGCTCCCCTGCATCCAGTTCTGGGAGGACACCCCTTTCAAGTATCGCAGTACCCGAATATTTGCATGGACATTTGGGACCGAGTTCCCACCACGAACAGACAAGACAAACAAATGTTTATTAATCTAAAGACTGAATGCTGTATCTAGTGACCCTAAATGAGAGGGCATTGTTTTAAGCTGGGGAACCAGGTTAGTTGGCCCAGCAGAAGTTAGAGAGGCTGATTCTGCTCTGTAGTTAGATCCCTGAATGGGATAGGATTTTGTTTATATGATTTATTTCTGTTTCTTAAAGTAACAGTGTGCGAAATATTATAACACTGATATGAGTAAACCGCTGAAGGTTAATAGCTGAGTGTCTCCTGCCTACACATGTTAAAGCTGCAGTCCCTTACTGGGATGAAAATAAAGCCCCCCGAAGAAGTTCCCTAGCTTGGAACGAAACACGTGTCGGGTGCGAAGTCATTTGTGACATCACTAGCGCGACCAGCTAGCAGTTGCTTGGTCTGTCTACCTTCACAGCGTGGTGTGTGTCTCCTAGCCGTTAGTTAATCTATGGTGTGGGCCAAATGTGGATCCCACTAGCTAGCGCTAGGATCGCTTGAACATTTACCTGGTGAGGGGTCCCTGAATGAATCTTGCAGGTATCCAACCAGAATAATTTCCGGCATATGGGGGGTTAATTACCACGGTCGCTAATCATATTTAAGTGACTGGAGCTTTTGGTTATCACTGCCGCATTGGAGATCCGAAACAGTAGGGTACACTAACTGTTTCATGCATATCTGTAGCAGGGGAATTTGCATAACCTACTATTGAGTGGGGAATAGGCGCAAGCAGCAGAACCACAGCTGCAGTCATAGTACCTTACATTGTGCACCTACCCTATATATATGAGACAATTCATTAGCAACAACTTCAGCTCCACATATATATATATATATATATATATATATATATATATATACAGCTAAACCCCGTTATAACGCAGTCCTCGGGGTCCACCCCGAGACCACCGCGTTAGTAACGGGGTCGCGCTAATTTTTTTTTAAAAAAAATGGCCGCCGCATCAGCGCATATTCATCCCGCGGGACAGGAGATGGGAGCGGGGATGTCCCTTTGGTCCCCGCTTCCCCCTGTCACCGCGGGACAGGAGATGGGAGCGGGGATGTCCCTCCGGTCCCCGCTTCCCCCTGTCACCGCATGACAGGCCGCGGGATGGGAGGGGGGATGCCCCTTCGGTCCCCGCTTCAGGAGGAGCAGAGGGAACTGGCAGGGAACATCCACACCTCACGAGCCGCACGGCGCATGCGCATGCGCACGGCGAACGTGAGGGGTGCCTAAAGTGATCGCTGTCGGGATGTGCTGCTTTGGAGACAGGTAAGCACAGTCTCCGGAAGACCGCTAACCCCCCCCCCCCCCCCCGCCGCAGCACAGGGCCCTCGCACAGCAGTACAGGGTCCGACGTAGCGCAGGGTCGTCCTGCCACTCAGCCGCAGCGCAGGGCCCCGCCACCCCCCCACAGCATAATGACGTCCCACCCCCCGCCCCGGGCCGTAACACCAGCCTAGAGGGGAGGGGGACACACCGGACGCTCATACACCCTTTCCCCTGGCTGTGAGGGGGTTAATGTTGAAGAGGCACCACAGAGGTTGGGTTACCTTGCTGTGTGTGTGTGTGAGCAGTGTGCAGTGTGTGTCAGTGTGAGCAGTGTGTGTGCAGTGTGTGTCAGTGTGAGCAGTGTGTGTGCAGTGTGTCAGTGTGAGCAGTGTGCAGTGTGTGTCAGTGTGAGCAATGAGCAGTGTGTCAGTGTGTGCAGTGTGAGCAATGAGCAGTGTCTGTGCAGTGTGTGTCCAGTGTGCAGTGTGTGTGCAGTGTGCAGTGTGTGTCAGTGTGAGCATTGTGCAGTGTGTATCAGTGTGAGCAGTGTGTGTGCAGTGTGTATCAGTGTGAGCAGTGTGTGTGCAGTGTGCAGTGTGTGTCAGTGTGAGCAGTGTGTGTGCAGTGTGCAGTGTGTGTCAGTGTGAGCAGTGTGTGTGCAGTGTGTGTCAGTGTGAGCAGTGTGCAGTGTGTGTCAGTGTGAGCAATGAGCAGTGTGTGTGCAGTGTGCAGTGTGTGTGCAGTGTGTGCAGTGTGTGCAGTGTGCGTGCAGTGTGTGCAGTGTGAGCAATGAGCAGTGTGTGTGCAGTGAGTGTGTGCAGTGTGTGCAGTGTGTGCAGTGTGCAAAAAAAAAAAAATTGAAAATTTTTTTTTTTTTTAATTTTTTTATTTATTTATTTATTTATTTTTAAACGGGAGCCACGGGAAAACCGCGTTATAACCGAATCGCGGTATAGCGAGGCGCGTTATAACGGGGTTTAGCTGTATATGTTTGCAAGTGCAGGAACGTACCTTTATACCAGCATTACCACCAGGGACACTCTATTATCTGGCCCTTATTATCTAGAATACTGTTTGAATCACTATTTTAGTGTCCATACTAGGGTGTATATATATATATATATATATATATATATATATATATATATATATATATATATATATATACACCCTAGTATGGACACTAAAATAGTGATTCAAACAGTATTCTAGGTAATTCTAGGTACAGTGTATGAAAATGGTTGCAATTCCTAAACGTTTAATACGATATTTTTGTTTAACCCCTTGAATTAAAGCTGAAAGTCTGCACTTCTATTGCATCTCGGTTGTTTAATTTCAAATCTATTGTAGTGGCATACAGAGCGAAACTTATGAAAATTGTGTCAGTGTCCAATTATTTCCAGACATATATATATATATATAAAATCCGCAGCAGTCAACCATTCAAATGAAAAATAATTTAATGTAGAAACACAAGCAACAGGGGTAACATCAGGGAAAAAGAAGCGACGTTTTGGACCTCCTTGTCCTTTCTCAAGCTCCCTCATGGTGAGGGAGCTTGAGAAAGAACCGGGAGGTCCGAAACACCGCTTCTTTTTCCCTGCAGTTACCCCTGATGATTGTGTTTCTACATTAAATTGTTTTTGCATTTGAATGGTTGAGTGCTGCGGATTTTAAATATATATATATATATGTCTGGAAATAATTGGACACTGACACAATTTTCATATGAAGATTTCAATGTATTAGGTTGTAAGCCGGGAGAGCAGCACACGGGAGCCAGAGTTCTACAATCAACCTGCAGCAGTGTTCGTGGGCAAAATCACTATTCTATCCTATTGAACACCGAAGGCGAAGGACCCCTCTTCCGGTTCCGGTTCCACAGAGGTGACTCACGTGACAACGCCATTGATTGCGGACGGACGCTGGTGATCGAGCTGCATGGCACATGAGAGCCTATCTCATACACATCTATATTTGCTGTACTTTTGTGAGTGGGCATTTGTAAGATTTTATGTTCATTCAATACATTTTTTATTGTGGTAATGCACTAGGTGTGCGCCTGTTTCTTTCTCTTTCCTTTTTTCTAGATATCACTAGGGACTGGTGATCCCTTCGAAACGGGCTGCAAGAAACCAAAGACATTACCACTGGAACAGAACTTTATGTATTGAAGGTTTTTTATTACATCTTTTTATTTTTTGGCAATTTTTTCTATTTTTTACTTAATAAATATATTTTTTAGATTTTTATTTTTACTCTTTAGGGTCAATTGTCAGGAGATTGCATTGTTATTGTATTTTTTAAAGTTTAATCATAGTGTACTAGCCTTACTCTAGCTGCCCCTCTAAGCATATCCAATCAGCAACTGCCTCTCTTATCAATATCTACAATATCAACTGGGATATTTAGCGGCGCTACTTCATATTGTTTTTTTGGTTATATATATATATATATGAATATATATATATATATATATATATATATATATATATATATATATATATATATATACATGTAGAGGTATCAAAACCGTGTTAGCCGAGCTTCAATAATCAAAAAATAAATAGATGATACCGTTCTGTGGCTAACGAAATGCTTTTATTTGTGCGAGCTTTCGAGATACACTGATCTCTTCTTCCGGCGATGTTACAATGAATGAAGCAAGCAAGGGGTATACTTAAAAACAGTGTCTCTTGGAATGTTATCTGTGCTTGTCCTTCCACGGTGTGGATGAGATTTATGGCTAGAGGTGTTAAATGATACCTGAAAGTAAGTGATGTAAGAGTGTGTGTGTGTATGTATCTGTTTGAATATAAATGAATGGAGAGCCCACAGTGTATACAGTGCTTTACAAAAGGGGTGTGTGGAGTGGGAGTTAATATAAATGGTGTGGAAATGTGAGAGATAGTAGCATAACTAAAAGTGTGTGGATACTATGTGGTCCCTATTGGTGTATAGGGATGGAAAAACAAGGAGTATTGGTATGTGTAAGAGACAGCTGTGTGTGCATACATATAGCACAGTATGTACAGACATTGTCTTTAGCGCTCATGGTAAGAGAGTTAACTTGTGTCAGTAATGACTCATAACATTTCAATCTCTGTTTAGGCCACCGTTAAGTGTCCCGAACAGTTGCATACATTTGTATTCATGCAACCATCTCTCTTTAGGTGTTTTAAGATTACCTTTGAGTATAGCAACCCTCAGATCGTTCATCTTATGACCAGAGTCAGAGAAATATTCGCCGACAGGACTGTCTCTTGTTCCGCGTGTGATGCTGTGGCGATGCAGGTTCATTCTCTTGTTTAGTCCCTGCCCCTTCTCACCTATGTAGTAGCAGCCTCCTGGGCATTTATGCACATGATGAGGTACACGACATTGCTGGAGGAACAGGTGAACCTTCCTCTGATTTTGTATTCCACATTCCTGTGTGGTATTTGTATTGTGTCCGCTGTGTAGAGCATTGCGCAGGTTTTGCATCTTGGGTCCTGGCATGGTTTCGTCCCGCATTCAGTTGTACTGCTGAATACTTTACTCCTCACCATAATATTCTTGAGATTATGAGGTTGTCTGTATGATAATAAGGGTGCTTCAGGGAAGACCTGTTGCAGTCTTGTATCTTCCTGGAGGATGGGTTGTAGATCCCTGGCGATCTTGCGTAGGGCTCCTAGGTGTGGGTTATATGTGACCACCAAAGGTACCCTGTCGCTTGTCTCCTTCTGTTTGTATTCAAGGAGATCACTTCTTGGTATTCTGGTGGGGTGGCTTTGTGAATTTGCTGGTCTACAATTCTGTGGTTATATCCACGGTTTATAAAATCTGATCTCAAGGCTTTAATCCGCTGGTCTCTGTCTGCTGTGTCGGAGCATATCCGGTTGTTGCGTATGGCTTAACTGTAGATGGTTGCATGTTTGGTGTGTGTCGGGTGGAAGCTGTTGTCCCTCAAATAGCTGGCTCTTTCTGTAGGTTTGTGGTATACAGAAGTCTGTAGTTGGTTGTTCTTTATAGTAATGGTGGTTTCTAGGAAATGTACTTCATCCGGGGAATGGGTGAATTTGAGGTTGATGGTCGGGTGGAAAGTATTGAAGTTGTCATAGAACTGTAGGAGGTCCTGTTCGCCAGAGGTCCAAATCAGGAGGATGTCATCGATGTAGCGAAGGTATGTAAGGTGTTTCAAGTGACAGGTGGAAAGAAAGTCACTTTCCAGTTTTGCGCAGAACAGATTGGCATACTGTGGCGCCATTCGAGTACCCATAGCGGTCCCGGTTGTCTGGAGGTATGTGTCATTTCCAAATGTGAAGTAGTTATGGGTCAGAATAAATTCGATGCATTTAGTCACTGTCTCTGTGAGTGGCTCCTGCAGTCCCAGAAAGTATCTGCAGGCTGAAATCCCATCCTCGTGGGGGATGTTTGTATAAAGTGACTCTACATCCATGGTTGCTAGTAGTGTTCCTGTTGGGAGGGGGCCAATGGCATTCAGTTTGTTTAGCAGGTCGGTGGTATCCTGGATATAGCTGGGTGTGTTCCTGACAAGTGGTTTTAGAATGCCCTCCACCCAGCCAGAAATATTCTCGGTAAGTGTGCCAGATCCAGAAATAATAGGGCGCCCAGGGCTACCCTCTTTGTGAATTTTAGGGAGCATGTAGAATGTGCCAGGTTTTGGGTTAGCTGGTATCAGGTCCAGAATTTGTTTTCTTGTGCAGATCCGGAGTGTTTTAATGATCCTGTTGAGTTCTCTCATGTATTTTTTAGTTGGATCCTCCTGCAGTTGGGTGTAATACTTTGAATCAGAGAGTTGCCTGTGTGCTTCCCGCAGGTAGTCTGTGGTGTTCATTATGACACTGCTCCTCCCTTGTCCGCAGGTTTGATTGTTATGTTGTGGTTGGCCTTTAGCGATTCTATGGCTCTCCTCTCCATCAGTGTCAGATTATATGTTTGTTTCCTTACTTTATCCAGGATGGTGGTTTTGGTGCTGTGTCTGAAGCTTTCAATGTACCGGTCCATTGTGGGGTTGCGCCCAGTTTGTGGGATCCAGTTGGATTTTTGCTTCTCCCTGCTCATGTGCAGCGGCTCTCCTTCTGCAGTGTTGGAATAATCTTGGTTTTGTCTGTTGTGGAAGAACTCCTTAAGACGCAGCTTTCTGAAGAATTCTTCCAGGTCACTGCACAGCTCAATCTTGTCCATAGGCTTGGTAGGGCAGAATGTGAGACCCTTTGATAATACTGAGGACTCTGCTTGATTAGGTGTGTAGTCTGAGAGGTTAACAGTGCAGTCCTGCTCTTGGTGACAGTCAATGTTTGTATTATTAGTTGTTGTGCTGGCTTCTGCAGAGTATCTCATTCTTAGCCTCAGTCTGTGCAGTTTCTTTTCCTTATTGATAATTAGACCCTTCAGCAGTTTTTCATGGAATGTTTGGAGTCCTCTCCATGTGTCTGTGTGTATTTCTCCTGTACCCAGGATGCAGTCTATCATCTATTTTGTCTTTCTCCTGTTGCTGTAACAGATGCTGATCAGATGGTTCCTTAATCTTTCTGAGTTCCTGGTGCACAGTTGTTGGGAGAATTTTGTGTTGTATGTGTTGGCAAGTGGGTTTTTGAGGACAAGTCCTTTCTGATCAGATGCTCCTTTTTGCATTTGCTGAGGAAGATGATATCGCTGTCTAGTTGTGCCTGTTTTTTTAGTAAATCCTTTAGCTTCATTTGAGTTCGGTACAATGTGGTATCTTCCATATTTTCATGTAGAGGTATCAGTACCGTGTGTAATACTTTGAATCAGAGAGTTGCCTGTGTGCTTCCCGCACAGCAGACAGAGACCAGCGGATTAAATCCTTGAGATCAGATTTTATAAACCGTGGATATAACCACAGAATTGTAGACCAGCAAATTCACCAGAATACCAAGAAGTGATCTCCTTGAATACAAACAGAAGGAGATAAGCGACAGGGTACCTTTGGTGGTCACATATAACCCAAACCTAGGAGCCCTACGCAAGACCGCCAGGGAACTACAACCCATCCTCCAGGAAGATACAAGACTGCAACAGGTCTTCCCTGAAGCACCCTTATTATCATACAGACAACCTCATAATCTCAAGAATATAATGGTGAGGAGTAAAGTATGCAGCAGGATGCGGGACGGAATGTAGGCCGAAACCATGCCAGGACCCAAGATGCAAAACGTGTGCAATGCTCTACACAGCGGACACAATACAAATACCACACAGGAATCTGGAATACAAAATCAGAGGAAGGTTCACCTGTTCCTCCAGCAATGTCGTGTACCTCATCATGTGCATGAAATGCCCAGGAGGCTGCTACTACATAGGTGAGACAGGGCAGGGACTAAACAAGAGAATGAACCTGCATCGCCACAGCATCACACACGGAAATGGAGACAGTCCTGTCGGCGAACATTTCTCTGACTCTGGCCATAAGATGAACGATCTGAGGGTTGCCATACTCAAAGGTAATCTTAAAACACCGAAAGAGAGACGGTTGCATGAATAAAAATGTATGCAACTGTTCGGGACACTTAACGGTGGCCTAAACAGAGATTGAAATCGTATGAGTCATTACTGACACAAGTGAACTCTCTTCCCATGAGCACTAAAGACCATGTCTGTACATACTGTGCTATATGTATGCATACACAGCTGTCTCTTACACATACCAATACTCCTTGTTTTTCCATCCCTATACACCAATAGGGACCACATAGTATCCACACACACTTTTAGTTATGCTACTATCTCTCACATTTCCACGCCATTTATATTAACTCCCACTCCACACACCCCTTTTGTAAAGCACTGTATACACTGTGGGCTCTCCATTCATTTATATTCACACAGATACATACACACACACACACTTACATCACTTACTTTCAGGAACCTAACACCTCTAGCCATAAATCTCATCCACACCAGGGGAAGGACAAGCACAGATAACATTCCAAGAGACACTGTTTTTAAGTATACCCTTTGCTTGCTTCATTCATTGTAACATCGCCGGAAGAAGAGATCAGTGTATCTTGAAAGCTCGCACAAATAAAAGCATTTTGTTAGCCACAGAACGGTATCATCTATTTATTTTTTGATTATTGAAGCTCGGCTAACACGGTACTGATACCTCTACATATATATATATACAAGATTACAAAACAGAGATAACCAGTAAGCTACTATTAAACCCCCAAAGTAACCACAACATATATATATATATACTGGTTATCTCTGTTTTGTAATCTTGTTCAGCTGGTCACAGCTGATTGGGAGGGGGCTCCTCCTTCCCAGGTTCTAAGCTCACCCCCATCCCACCTTGCTTCTAAATGTTTAAAGGATCACTCCATTTCACCTTCCACACAAGCAGGTCCTTGCATGCAGTTTGGTTGCGACAAAATCTAATTCAGCTTGCTTTTCCTAGTATTGTACAGGTAAATAAGAGCTTCAATCAAACTAAGAACTATGCAGCTAATCACAACAGCTTTATTTCAAAGTTTTCTTCTTGGTATTATACAGGTTATTAACAATTGATTAGTGTTAGGACTTGCACAGACTAAGTCTGCCTTGGCGTTTGGTGTGCAAGCTTAAGATGCTTTGGCCAAAGAATCAAACTAAATGACCAAATGTTTTTATTTTAGATATATATTAAGGTACTTTACTGTGTATTTGTGTCATTGGATGTAAAGCACTCGGCGCTGTATGTGTTCTATGTTCAGTCCTTTATTTAAGTACTTACTATAAAGAACCCTGTCCTTTGTCGCTGGTGAAATCTCCTTTCTTCCAACCTTAAGGGATGCCCCTGAGTCCTTTGTACTGCCCGTGGGATGAATAGTTCTTTTGAAAGCTCTCTGTATTGTCCCCGAATATATTTGTATATAGTTATTATATCCCCTCTTAGACGCCTCTTTTCTAATGTAAATACATCTAATTTAGCTAGTCTCTCCTCATAAGTTAGATTGTCCATCCCCTTTATTTATTTGGTGGCTCTTCTCTGCACTCTCTCTTGTTCCATAATGTCTTTTCTTAGGATTGGTGACCAAAATTGTACTCCATATTTAAGGTGTGGTCTTACTAATGCTTTGTAAAGGGGCATAATTATGTTTACTTCCCTTCCATCCATTGCTCGTTTGATGCAAGATAAGATCTTGTTTGCCTTTGAAGCTACTGCATGATTTTGGGCACTATTGCTAAGCCTGCAGTCTACAAGCACTCCTAAATCCTTCTCCATCAAGGATTCCCCCAGTATATCTCCATTTAATTTGTAAGTTGCCTTTTTATTCTTGTATCCCAAATGCATAACCTTACATTTATCTGTATAAAACCTCATCTGCCATTTACCTGCCCAAGTTTCCAGTCTCTCCAAGTCCTTCTGAAGAGAAATGACATCCTGCTCTGATTCTATTACCTTACACAATTTAGTATCATCAGCAAGGATGGAGATTTTGCTCTCGATCTCAACCTCAAGGTCATTAATAAACAAGTTAAAAATCAGGGGTCCCAGTACTGATCCCTGAGGTACTCCACTCACGACTTTAGCCCAACCTGAAAAAGTTCCATTTATGACAACCCTCTGTTGTCTGTCCTTTAACCAGTTTTCAATCCAGGTGCATATATTATTACTGAGTCCAACTTTCTTTATTTTGTACACCAACCTCTTGTGTGAAACCGTATCAAAAGCTTTTGCAAAATCTAAGTAGACCACATCAACTGCATTACCCTGGTCTAAATTCCTACTTACATCCTCAAAGAAACAAATAAGGTTAGTTTGGCAAGATCTATCCTTCATAAATCCATGCTGACTATTACTAATAATTTTGTTTTCCATTAGGTATTCCTGAATATAATCCCGTATTAAACCTTCAAGTAGTTTCCCTACTATTGAAGTCAGGCTTACAGGTCTGTAATTTCCCGGTTGTGATCTAGCTCCCTTTTTAAATATAGGCACCATATCTGCTTTACGCCAATCTTGTGGTACTGAGCCTGTGGAAATGGAGTCCTTGAATATTAAATATAATGGTTTTGCTATTACTGAGCTTAACTCCTTGAGAACTCTTGGATGTATGCCATCGGGGCCAGGTGCCTTATTAACTTTAATTTCTTCAAGTCGCTTATGAACTTCTTCCTCAGTTAACCAATTGTTCATTAATATGGAGGTTGTGGCTTCCTCCTGCAGCACTACTATAAACTTGATTCTTCCCTGGTAAACACAGAGGCAAAGAATTTGTTTAATACCTCAGCTTTTTCCTTATCTCCAATAATCTGCCTACCCATCTCACACTGAAAGGGTCCTATATTTTCTTTTCTAATTTTTTTGTTATTAAGGTACTTAAAGAATTTTTTAGGGTTAACCTTACTTTCTATTGCAATCCTTTTTTCATTATCCATTTTTGCTCATTTGATTGCCCTTTTGCAATTTTTGTTACATTCCTTATAATTCTGATACGATGTCTCTGTCCCTTCTGACTTAAAGAATCTAAACGCCTTCCTTTTCTTGTCCTTTTCCTCCCCTACCTGTTTATTTAGCCACATTGGTTTTGACTTATTTCTTTTGTACTTATTACCCAAGGGTATACACTGATCAGTGTGCTTTTCTAACAATGGTTTAAAGCCTGACCATTTATCATCTACATTTTTCCCTGCAAAAACATCATCCCATTGTATTACTACTAGATTAGACCTCAGTTTATTAAAATCTGCCTTTCCAAAGTTGAAGGTCTTTGTTGAACCCAAGTAATCTGTTTTTTGATAATTTATTTCAAATGAGATCATGTTATTATCACTGTTACCCAAATGTTCCAGGACTTGAATATTACTTCTACATAGTTTGATATGTCCAAATCCAGAACTGCCCCTCTCCTGGTTGGTTCCTCAATAATTTGGGTCATATAATTGTCTTTAAGCACCCCCAAAAACCTGTTCCCTTTTGTTGTAATGCTAATCTCATTGCCCCAGTCTATGTCTGGATAATTAAAATCACCCATTATGCAAATATGACCCAGTTTTGATGCCTTCTCCATTTGCAAAATTATTTTAGCTTCCTCAATCTCACAGATATTTGGTGGTTTATAGCATATTCCCACAAACATTTTCTTTATACTTTTACCTCCACTGCTAATTTCTATCCACAAAGTCTCTACATTTTCATCATTCCCTTCATAGACATCATCCCTTATAATAGGTTTTAGATCCAGTTTAACATATAAACATACTCCACCTCCCCTTCTATTTGTTCGATCCTTCCGAAAAGAGAATAACCCTTTAAATTAACTGTCCAGTCATGAGTTTCATCCCACCATGTTTCAGTAATGCCTAAGATATTATACTGCTCCCTTGCAGCTATTAATTCAAGCTCCCCCATTTTATCTGTCAGGCTTCTTGCAATAGCAAGCATGCATTTCAGTTTTTTTTCAGCCTGTACTATTATCTTATCTGCTCCTTCCTTTCTGCGCCCACTTTGTTTAGTCTTTAGAAGTTTTCTAGTATTATCTGTATTTACTATGGGTGTCTCACTGCTTGTCAAACTTGCACTTGCCCCCATTCTACCTCCATACCAGCTTGTATCCTCATCTATTCCATTTAGTTCATTATCTGTTTCATTCCCCTCCCCCCTCCATCCTAGTTTAAAATCTCCTCCAACCTTTTTAGCATTCTCCCCCCTAGCACAGAAGATCCCTCTTCATTGAGGTGCAATCCGTCCCTAGAGTATAGATGGCACCGCTCAGAAAAGGAGTCCCAGTGCTCTAAAAACCCAAACCCCTCCTTCCTGCACCATTTTTTTAGCCATGCATTAACCTCCCTGATCTTTGACTGTCTCCCTGCGGTAGTGCATGGCACTGGTAGTATTTCTGAAAATACTACCTTGGAGGTCCTTGCCTTAAGCTTTTGGCCTAGATCCCTGTAATCATTTTTTAGGACCCTCCATCTATCTCTAACTTTGTCATTGGTGCCAACGTGTACAAAGACCGCCGGGTCAATCCCAGCCCCCCCAACAATCTGTCTACCCGATCCACAATATGCCGAACCCGAGCACCCGGCAGACAACAAACTGTTCGGTTCATGCCGTCCTGGCAACAGATTGCCCTATCTATCTTCCTAATAATGGAGTCCCCTACCACCACACTCTTTCTTTGTATCTGAGCATCCTCAGTCCCCACTGTGCTGGAGGAACTATTCCCCTGGCTGCTAGAGGAATTAGTCTCCCCCAGCCTTGCCATTTCTGCCCCAACATTCCCAATACCTTCACTCAACATGGGAAATCTATTGGGATGTGTCAGCTCAGAAACGACCTGCCTCTCCCTATTGCCCCTGCTTCTTCTTCTAACTGTCACCAAGCTACCTACCTGCTCCTCACTAACAGCAACCAAGCTACCTACCTGCTCCTCACTAACAGTGCCACCATCTGCACCACTAGTCGAAGCAAGGGCCTGCACAGTGAGCTCTAATTCCCTTTCAAGATTGCCAATGTCCCGCAATATTGCAAGTTGCCTCTTCAGATCAGCAATATCTAACTCTAAAGAGACCACCGCTCACACTTTTTGTAGAGGTATGCTCCTTGGAACAGCTGCTCCAAGTGCACATACACGTGGCAAGATGTGCATTGAGTGGCATTTTCAATCCTGCTCATTCTAGCAACTATGAAGTTTAGAAGTACTAACAGTAAACTGTACTTCAATAAACTATACCTTGTTTAACCGCTTCCTTGTTCAAACTGCTTCTGGTTCTAACTGCACACACTTTAAACAACCAGCACTTGAAATCATCCACACATATCAGTCAGTACACGCAAGCTCAGGATTCGTTTGAAGCCTCTGTTTAAATAGGGACACCACCAGGTGTGTTAGGTTATCAATTAACTAATCCCACCCACTGCAGGTTTGTGAGGCCAGCCAATTAACCAACCGCACCCACTCTGCCTCATGCAGGAGAAAGGGAAAAAAAGTTACAGGCTTTAAATTACAAAAAAAGGGGGAGTACCGGCGCCTCTAAAATATCAAATCTGACCAAATATAAAGTCCAACAAGAATGAAGAGGAGTCCTGGGAGGAATCTTCACCGAAGTCTCAATGGGGACAGACAAACATATAAGACAAAGATAAAAAAAGACAAAAGAAAAAAGATCATAGTGTAACTTACAAAACAAACAAAAAGCACTGAAAGGATTGATAAAAGGATCATTACAAATTTAATACAATGTAAAATAAATGATACAACATACACATGTATGTGGGCTAGAGACACTAATAAGGCTGTAACATCCGGTAGGGGTCAAATTGAAAACCTACTTACAGCAATGCTGAAAAGTAAAAGCCCGTAGAGCAACTTGTCTTTAAATTCAGACCAAATCCTCTGCAAAGGTGGAAACTGCAGCCTTAAGGGATCCACACCGCTGGAACAACCGCTGCTGAACCACACACAGACCTTGGAGTGAGTGGGATGTATCGCAGAGGGGAACCGGAGCTGCACACTGTGGAGGGATCGCCCGCACCAAGCACACAGACCATCAGGTCGCGCGATGTGTGGGTGACGTCACACCTCAGCGCGAGAGCATGGGGAACACCCAGGAAGGCAGAAAAGCTCAGAGGAGCTGAGGCAAAGTCTGAGAGGACAGTGCGCATTCTGGGGGGGGGGGGGTGATACAAATCTCAGCCAGATAAAAAAACACCCTACATGTTTCGTGACGTCAGTCATTTCATCAGGGGCATGATGGGAATAGGAAGTGTGGGCATATTTATACCAAAACACCAATAAAAGCAATTGTCAATACAATGACATAATAATGCAAAAATCAATGAGAATCAATCTAAACAGTGATAACATACTACATAAAACAAATAAAAATACAAACAAAATGAAAAATAATATTAGGACAGGATGATAAAAAACAAATAAAATTGAGACCTCATGGAGCCAACCAGTGCTCAATACCCCTATCTTAAAGGCACAGTATTAAATGTACATATATAGATCCAATGCTCTGAGCATAAAGAAATCACTACTAAATAGCACAAACTATCAAGACGGCCAGTACCAACAAGTGGCAAAAGAAATTACATTATTATATACAAAGAAAATATAAGTCAAGAATATATATAATTTACGTTTACTTTGCCATGAAGACTGAAAGGTCAAATTCAATATTAAGACCATTGGGAGATAACGTTTTAAGTTCATATATCCAATATGACTCGCGCTTGCTGATATCATTAATTTTATATCCTCCCCTCCAATTACCTGGGTACATTTCTATCGCTTGGCTTTTAAGGCCCTTTGGATTTTGCTGATGGTAAATAAGGAAATGATGTGACACGCTATGTATGTATGGTTAACCCTTTCCTTATATTATACACATGTTCGTAAATGCCCTCCCTGTGCGGCCAACATATTGTAGCCCACAGGGGCATTGTAATAGATAAATGACAAACACAGAGTGACAGTCAATATTAGAATGGATATTGTATACTCGACCTGTAACATTAGAATTAAAAGTGACTTGATTTGAACTGTATTTTCAAGCTGTAGAATTTGTACAAATAAAAAAACCTTTTTGACAAGGTTCTACACCTGATGTCTTACTTAAATTTGGGCAACTGGGGGCCAGCCTGGATTTAAATTAGAGGCATTCTTGAAGACAATTGAAGGTTTGGAGGGAAGGATTTGGGCCAAAGCTGGATCTCTCAGAAGGATTGGCCAATGTTTATGCAAAACCCGCCTGATATCAGGTGCCATGATTTGTATTGGGTGATGAAGGACACCGTATTTTTCAAATTAGAATCAATCCTATCTTTTTTGTATTCCAGAAGGGTAGCTCTTTTGGTTTCCTGCACCTCTAGCAGGGTCCTGGAGAGCAACTCCTCAGGGTATTGCCTATTCAAAAATGTATTTTTAAGTTCGCTCGCCTGAGACGCGAATGTCTCATCACTTGAACAATTGCGCCTCAGGCGAACGAACTGGCCCTTGGGAATGTTGGGCAACCACTGAGTGTTGTGCTGGCTATTGGCCAACACATAATTGTTGGCCTGCACAGACTTAAAGTACGTCTTGGTGTGTATCAAATTATCTATAGAACTAATATTCAAATCTAAAAAATCAATAGTTAGGATCAAAATGACACGTAAATTTAAGATTCATCTGATTAGTGTTAAGATGTGAAATAAAAAGATTTAACGAATCAATACTGCCATTCCACACAAAAAGAATATCATCTATGTAGCGAAGCCAGAGCACCAGGTTTGCACCAAGGGGAAAGTTGTTCCAAATAAAACTCTCCTCCCAATGTCCCATAAATAGGTTGGCATAACTTGGTGCAAACCTGGTGCCCATGGCCGTACCACAAGTCTGCAAATAAAATTTTGAATTAAATGAAAAATAATTATGTGTGAGAATAAACTTAATGGAGTCTAAAATAAAATCTTTTAAAACTGGTGTCAAACTATTGTCCATATCTAGCATCTGGCGTATGGCTAGACAGTCAAGGGTATGGTCAATCACCGTGTACAGAGATGTTACGTCAGCGGTGACCCACACATACCCCGGCTGCCACTCCAAATCGCGCAGTGCCTGAAGCACATGGGTGGTATCGCGCAGATAGGACTTTAAAAGTAATACATGAGGTTGCAAATAATAATCAATTAATTGTGATAGGTTGGAGGTAAGTGAACCAATTCCAGATATAATGGGTCTACCTGGGGGGGGTGTAAATTCTTGTGTATTTTCGGAATAATATAGAACAAGGGGATGCGTGGATGGATGGTGTTTAAAAAATCATATTCATCCTTGGAAATGGCTAAATTAGCCAAACCATGGTCGAGTAGTGAGGTAAGCTCAGCAAGAAAATGGGGAGTAGGGTTCGCGGCTAGTGGGAGGTAAGTGGTTATGTCATCCAATAGTCTATTGGATTCATGAACATAATAGTCTTTATCCATAACCACTATATCTCCACCTTTGTCGGCCGGTTTAATCACTATAGATTCGTTATTTTCCAACTCAACCAAGGCCTGTTTTTCATGTTGGTTCAAGTTGTCTTTGCGAATCTTAAAGCTGCGACTGGATGTCTCTAGATCTTGAGTGACCAAGTTGACAAAGGTATTGACGAAGTGTCCCTGTATAAATTTAGGGTTAAAGGTGGAGTGTTTCTTAAAAGTTTTAACAGTTCTAACAGGTAGGGCGGTGGTAGAAGTGTCAGTTGGGGTAAGAATAGCTTGATTGCTAGTACTGCTTATGGCATCATTGATGAAGTACTTTTTCAAGGCAAATTTCCTGGCAAATTTCTGCACATCTATATAGATGTTAAAGCTATTCGGCCCACAAACCGGTGCGAATGTTAGTCCCTTACCCAAAACTTTTTTTCTCAACATCTGTTAATGTATGTTTACTGATGTTGAAAATACTGGGATCTTCTACATTATTTCCTCTAACTCTATTTCGCCTGTTAATGCCTCCTCTCTGTCCTCTACGTCGTTTTTTCGTTTTTTCTTGCTGCCAAGGAGCACTAAATCTAAAGGGGGTTTGGATACCGTGGTGACTTTTACATCTGGAAATATGTGTTCCCTTTCTTTGCGCCACTCTAAAAAAGAGAACGCGGGCTTGCTAACCTGTGATGGTAATGATTTATAACTACTGACCTCCTCCTCATCTTCACACACCCTCTCAGAAAGTACCTGGAATTGGTTACTAACAAAGGTGTCATCAACCCGGGCCACAGATGGAATAGTGGCTTTGGGTTTTGGCATACGTTGTGCGATAAATTGCTGCTTATTGTGTACTGGCAGTTTGATAGGTGTGCTCGGGTGGGGCTGTGGGTCAAAATACATGTGTATGTTGTTTCATTTATTTTACATTGTATTAAATTTGTAATAATCCTTTTATCAATCCTTTCAGTGCTTTTTGTTTGTTTTGTAAGTTACACTATGATCTTTTTTCTTTTGTCTTTTTTTATCTTTGTCTTATATGTTTGTCTGTCCCCATTGAGACTTCGTTGAAGATTCCCATTATATCTGGAATTGGTTCACTTACCTCCAACCTATCACAATGAATTGATTATTATTTGCAACCTCATGTATTACTTTTAAAGTCCTATCTGCGCGATACCACCCATGTTCTTCAGGCACTGTGCGATTTGGAGTGACAGCCGGGGTATGTGTGGGTCACCGCTGACGTAACATCTCTGTACACGGTGATTGACCATACCCTTGGCTGTCTAGCCATACGCCAGACGCTAGATATGGACAATAGTTTGACACCAGTTTTAAAAGATTTTATTTTAGACTCCATTAAGTTTATTTGCAGACTTGTGGTACGGCCATGGGCACCAAGTTATACCAACCTATTTATGGGACATTGGGAGGAGAGTTTTATTTGGAACAACTGTCCCCTTGGTGCAAACCTGGTGCTCTGGCTTCGCTACATAGATGATATTCTTTTTGTGTGGAACGGCAGTATTGATTCGTTAAATATTTTTATTTCACATCTTAACACTAATCAGATGAATCTTAAATTTACGTGTCATTTTGATCCTAACTCTATTGATTTTTTAGACTTGAATATTAGTTCTGTAGATAATTTGATACACACCAAGACATACTTTAAGTCTATGCAGGCCAACAATTATGTGTTGGCCAATAGCCAGCACAACACTCAGTGGTTGCGCAACATTCCCAAAGGCCAGTTCGTTCGCATGAGGCGCAATTGTACAAGTGATGAGACATTCGCGTCTCAGGCGAGCGAACTTAAAAATACATTTTTGAATAGGCAATACCCTGAGGAGTTGCTCTCCAGGACCCTGCTAGAGGTGCAGGAAACCGAAAGAGCTACCCTTCCGGAATACAAAAAAGATAGGAGTGATTCTAATTTGAAAAATATGGTGTCCTTCATCACCCAATACAATTCCATGGCACCTGATATCAGGCGGGTTTTGCATAAACAATGGCCAATCCTACTGAGAGATCCAGCTTTGGCCCAAATCCTTCCCTCCAAACCTTCAATTGTCTTCAAGAAGGCCGCTAATTTACAATCCAGGCTGGCCCCCAGTTATTTACCATCAGCAAAATCCAAAGGGCCTTAAAAGCCAAGCGATAGAAATGTACCCAGGTAATTGGATGGGAGGAGATAAAATTAATGGTATCAGCAAACGCGAATCATATTGGATATATGAACTTAAAACGTTATCTCCCAATGGTCTTAATATTGAATTTGACCTTTCAGCTTTTATGGCAAAGTAAACGTAAATTATATATATTCTTGACTGATATTTGCTTTGTATATAAGTATGTCATTTTTTTTGCCGCTTGTTGGTACTGGCCGTCTTGATAGTTTGTGCTATTTAGTAGTGATTTCTTTATGCTCAGAGCATTGGATCTATATATGTACATTTAATACTATGCCTTTAAGATAGGGGTATTGAGCCCTGGTTGGCTCCATGAGGTCTCAATTTTATTTGTTTTTTATCATCCTGTCCTAATATTATTTTTCATTGTGTTTGTATTTTTATTTGTTTTATGTAGTATGTTATCACTGTTTAGATTGATTCTCATTGATTTTTGCATTATTATGTCATTGTATTGACAATTGCTTTTATTGGTGTTTTGGTATAAATATGCCCACACTTCCTATTCCCATCATGCCCCTGATGAAGTGACTGACGTCACGAAACATGTAGGTTTTTTTTTTATCTGGCTGAGATTTGTATCATCCCCCCCCCCCATTTGTGCATTGTCCTCCCAGACTTTACCTCAGCTCCTCTGAGCTTTTCTGCCTTCCTGGGTGTTCCCCCTGCTCTCGCGCTGAGGTATGACATCACCCACACATCGCGCAACCTGATGGTCTGTGTGCTTGGTGCCAGGCGATCCCTCCACAGCGTGCAGCTCCGGTTACCCTCTGTGATACATCCCACTCACTCCAAGGTCTGTGTGTGGTTCAGCAGCGGTTGTTCCAGCGGTGTGGAACCCTGAAGGCTGAGGTTTCCACCTTTGCAGAGGATTTGGTCCGAATTTAAAGACAATTTGCTCTACGGGCTTTTACTTTTCAGCATTGCTGTAAGTAGGTTTTCAATTTGACCCCTACCGGATGTTACAGCCTTATTAGTGTCTCTAACCCACATACATGTGTATGTTGTTTCATTTATTTTACATTGTATTAAATTTGTAATAATCCTTTTATCTATCCTTTCAGTGCTTTTTGTTTGTTTTGTAAGTTACACTATGATCTTTTTTATTTTGTCTTTTTTATCTTTGTCTTATATGTTTGTCTGTCCCCATTGAGACTTCGTTGAAGATTCCTCCCAGGACTCCTCTTCATTCTTGTTGGACTTTATATTTGGTCAGATTTTATATTTTAGAGGCGCCGGTTCTCCCCCTTTTTTTGTATTATTTGCACTGGTTTGTGTTAACCTTTTACCTAGGCAGCCCTCACTTTAAATGTAAAGCATATTGTATATAATACTGTCACTTATTTTGTGTCATTTTTCACAGTCACCGCATCAGCGCTTATTACACTGCTCTTTCCCTTTAACAGGCTTCAAATCACAGCACACTTTAAAAATAGATTAACCCACTGCACACTCCCAAAAAAAAAACACCCCTGCTAGTATACCCAGTACTTCCCTTTCCTTTTGGTTCTAACTGCGCACACTTTAAACAACCAGCACTTGAAATCATCCACACATATCAGTCAGTACACGCAAGCTCAGGATTCGTTAGAAGCCTCTGTTTAAATAGGGACACCCACCAGATGTGTTAGGTTATCAATTAACTAACCCCACCCACTGCAGGTGTGTTAGGCCAGCCAATTAACCAACCACACCCACTCTGCCCCAGGCAGGAGAAAGGGGAAAAAAAGTTACAGGCTTCAAATTACAGCACATTTTTAAAATAGATTAACCCACTGCACACTCTCAAAAAACAGCCACCCCTGCTAGTATTCTCAGTACTTCCCTTTCCTTCTGTTCTAACTGCACACCCTTTAAACAACCAGCACTTGAAATCAACCACACATATCAGTCAGTACAAGCAAGCCTGCTCTATCGCCCAGATTACTGTGTTATGATTTAAGATGCTCTAATAGTTTGTTCTCTCTTTTTTCTTCCTCTCTTTCATCACTATATGTCCTGGACCAGTACCTCCTGTTGGGACAATATGTCATGCAACTTCATCTATGAGACCGCCCTACAAGATCGGCCTTCAGGATATTTAGACGAAGTTACCACTCTGAAGAGTTCAATGGTTGATGTAGACCTGTGGACAGTGATGTCAACAAGAAATTTACCATCGTACATCCCAATTGGCTTTTACTCTAGTGTCTATTAAGAATATGAAGAAGAAAGATGACATGTTATTCAAGATACAAGAGAACTATTGAGTGCTTACAGATATTGTTGTGGGAGCTTTTTTATTATATCTGTTTACCACAATCATGGAACCATATTCTACAATATTCAACATGGATTTTTATGTTCATCGTGCCGCCATAAATATGATGCTGAAGTAATGAACCAACACCACGCTAAACGAGGATTTTGGCATCAGAGATGACATCATCGTTATGGTATAACGTCGGCACTTTGGGACACATTAACTTCTATACTAAAGATCTGAAAATACATACACGCTTACAGATTATGGATGGGACTTCATGCTGATGCATCAAGACTTCATTAAAGTTACTATAGAACTATTGAGTACTTACAGACATTGCTGTGGGAATTTTTTAATACATGTCTTTTTCCTACAATTATGGAACCATATTCCGCAATATTGAACACTTATGTTCATCGTGCTACACTATTTATGGTAAGGTACCATTAGTATGTTTAAATGAGACCTCACAATTGTTGTCCACAGCTTTTGATATAAGTTGTGCAGATGAGGTTCTTTTTGGACTTTTGGAGTCACTGACGGCAGCGCTGTGGTTGCTATGATGACGGCATGCCTATACACCATTAACGCGATGACGACAGCAGCACTATACAGCCTCTAAAGACATGAAGTGCAGATGAGGCTCCCCCTCGGCTCCTGGTGTTTCTGCTGATGCCGCTATGGTTACCATGACCACGGCACGCTCTGACGCCCCTTACGTGATGACGTCATTGGCGTCATTCTGTAACTCCCCTACGTGATGACATCACTAGCGCGACTTGGCAATTTGAGGCTAATCAGTAGGATACGATGATGTTTGGAGCTCCGTGACGTAATGTCGTCAGTGATTTTCACACATTAGAGCTGATCTGTTTAAAGATTTTTGGCGCAAATTCTGCTCCCCTCTTCCCCTATATATAGTGGCTCATTCCTCCCAACACCACTCCCAGAAGAGGACCGATCAGTCAAAACGCGATGGAGTGGGAGTTTGTGGAGGGGGACCCCTGACTTTTTCCAGCATAGCAGGCCTTTGCTACTCATACTTTGGTCATACCAATTATCCAGGCCTTGGTGATGTATCAATTGTTATATCATTGTGATACATGCTCTTATCCTAGATTCCCTGACATTTTCTCAGACAACATTGTCTCTATTTGAATCTATAATTATACTACAGGCATACTTCTATTTATAGTACACAGGTCTGCAATTTGTGTTACTATACAGTATAGTGCCTCCTACAGAGTCACCAACTCTTATGTTCCAATACCCTTTGGACTGTTTATTATATCAGCCATTGGTGATTCTTTTGACCATTTTATGTGCCTTTGTCCTCATGGTATATATGTATTGTCAGTTGCGAGTCCCCCTCCTCTTTTATATTTCTCTCCCCCTGTTTTTATTTTATAATACTACATTTTGCATTTATAACTATATTCTTGGTATGCCCGTGTGCTTTAATATAAGGATACTTCTTTGTTGTGCTATATATATATATATGTATATGTATATGTGTGTGTGTGTGTGTATGTGTGTGTGTGTGTGTGTATATATATGTGTGTGTCCAAAGGAGTGCTAGTGGGCATGGCGACATTTATACAACAAGAAACATACAAAGATGCCCAAAGCTACTTCCAATGTGACCAAAATACACAGTGCAATACCTATATATTCTCTTGAAAAAGGGTAATTTAGTTTAACCCTTTGGCCAAAGAGTCTTAAGACTGCTGTCACTGTGTATTTTTGTCACATTGGAAGTAGCTTTGTGCATCTTTTTTTGTTTTTTTGTTGTATACATTTAGCCACGCCCACTAGCACTCATATGGACATATATACATATATATATAAAAATCTATTCGCAGCCGTCACACACATAAACATTAAGAAATCCAGATGCTTGTCCCATAAAAATGCATTTCTACCCGTGTGTGCTGTCTCTCCTTACTGGACCATCATCTGGTAATATACATCTTTTACATATATATATATATATATATATATATATATATATATATATATATATATATATATATATATATATATATATATATATATATATATATATATATATATATATATATATATATAAAAAAAAATATATATATATATATATATACCATAATACTGAGTACAGTTATGGTGAGAAAAAAAGTGACAAAAACCCTCCACAGGAAAGCAAATATGCAAATACAACTGTATGCTCATCTGCATGTCTTAGGCAGGTCTGCAACCCCGCCTTTCCCCATTATCACCCAGCATACAGCACTTCCACTGCAGCAAGGGATTCTGGGAAATGACATGCAAATGAGCACACAGTGTTACTCGAAAACCATTTTAACATGGTTCCCTATAGGCTTAAGCTTGCTGCATGGTCACAGCTTTGAGCACAGCCAGGGTTAAGGTGCATATCCAGAAAACCACCCACAGACAAAATCAACCCCACACTGATGAGACCCATCAAGTTCAAAACAGCTGTCTGTGGGTGATTTTCTGTATATGCACCTTAACCCTGGCTATGCTCAAAGCTGTGACCATGCAGCAAGCTTAAGCCTATAGGGAACAATGTTAAAAATGGTTTTTGAGGCAAAAAGTGACACTGTGTGCTCATTTGCATGTCATTACCCAGAATCCCTTGCTGCAGTGGAAGTGCTGTATGCTGGGTGATAATGGGGAAAGACGAGGTTGCAGACCTGCATAAGACATGCAGATGAGCATACAGTTGTATTTGCATATATATATATATATATATATATATATACATATATATACATATATATATATATATATACATATACACTGGCGACCAACTTTATTCTTACTTGGCTAGCTCCGCGAATTTCAGAAGATCCCAGTGATGTGCGGTTTTGTGTCGTTTTCTCCCGGGGTGTATAGCGTTTTTTTCGCTGTGATTTAAGCATTTTATTCCCGCTGTCTGCAATACTGCAATGCCGTGTAAAAACGCATGGGGGCGTTTGCGAGCTGTTGTCTCTGAAATCTAATACCTTCGCGGTTCAACCTACAGTACACAGTCTGTGCGTGCGTGCGCGCGCAGTAATAGTAAAATTGCATATTTAATTTATTTTAAAGTACAGTACTGTACTGGTACATGCTCGGACCCTGTTGGGGTGAAGTGAGGGGGTTCCTAACATCTGGGGGAAAATGTATTTTAATTCTATGGTGAGTACTGTCTTGTTGCCATATTATTTTGGTGGGGCTGGCTGGGTACTTCTTTAGGTGGCTGACCATTACTGTACATTAAAACTTTTTTTTTTTTTCCTCAGAAAAGAAAATGGCTAATGGGGGGATTTCGATGGATAATATTGTACTGTATGCTGATGTTTTCCGGCCGTACAGTATACTGTGTAATAAACACTGAATACATATTCAGTATCGTTTCATTATGTGTCTTCCACAGTATACTGTACAGTGGTATACTGTACAGTGCCTAACATCTATGGGCAAAAAGAATTTTATTCCTAGGTGCCCTAGAACAGAAGTTCCCACGCCAATTTGCCCTTGAACTTGACCGCGGCCCTAAGTAGTTCCCACGCCAGTTGCGCGAATATAACGTAAAATAACCCATTCTGTGGGTCTGAGCGGGTTGAAATTTACCTGGTCCTCATGCGGGAGGACCCTTGCCATAGTGGCAAAATATCAGCCTTCCAAGACCCCCGAAACCGGAGATACAAAAAGACAGTTTAAAAGCACATTACCAAAGTGGCTTTTTTTCTGCCATGCAAGTCAATGGCAGAAACCTGAACTTTAACATCACCCTGACTCCGTTCTGTTGCCACGAGAGGGTTGCAATTTGTCATGCAATCCTGCCGCAACAAGGACTACATGGTCACCGAATATGAGCCCTGACTTAGCCGGTTCAAAGCTTTCTCCGCCATTGCGCTCAATGGTAGGATCCTCCTCGCCGGCGTGACCCTTTCTCGCTGCCATTACTGCTGGGACCCTGTTGGGGTCAAGTGAGGAGGTTCCTAACATCTTCCTACGCCAGTTGCGCGACCAGCCAGTTAAAAAACAGTGCAGCAAGCCTCTACAATACATTTGTTACACTGGCAAAGGAGCAAATGGAAACAATGTGAGGCAATTCAACATGGTCTTTTATTGGTGGAGTCAGTACAAAAACATTTATTTACAATATTGAAACATTTAAAGTGCACAGCAATTCTAACCATCAACACACAATAATACATTCTGCAGCCTTTATTAAATTCTTCTGCCACAAAACATTTTTGGTGCATGGGGCACAGGGAGTTAAAGTGACTTGCTTTTTATGTACTGTATTTGGGGGTTGTCTTTGGGGGTTTATTCATCAAATTATTATGATGAACTGCCTTTTGAAATGACACTGCTGTTAACTATTTCAGCACACATCTCCAGAGTTTTTAATCCCTCCCTAGCCAAGCGTCAATCGGCTGAGTAACCCTAGCCTACCATCCCCCTCTCTCCACTGGGTCGTTGATCTTCGGCATACTGTATTGCCATTGTGTTCTTAATCCGCCCATAGCCGAGCTAGAAACACTCAGCACGCCTGCGTCTAATCACACCATCCCCCTCCCCCAACCCTTAGAGGCCTGTTGTTTGAACGGTAATGCTTTGAAAAATTCCCTCTCGAATTTGAAATGTAAATCTGATGTGCACAGCACTGTGAGAATTGAGAGTACACTGATACAGTATTTCATCAGGGTGTGAAAATATTTGTCAGTCACTATGGTTTACAGTCACATGTTTTTAATACAATACAGTACATTCTTTAATATCTTTAAAATAAAAATTAATAAATCCTGTATACAGTATACTGTAAGTACATATAATGTAAAAAAAAACGTTCTGTGGGTCTGAGCGGGTTGAAATTTACCTGGTCCTCATGCGGGAGGACCCTTGCCATAGTGGCAAAATATCAGCCTTCCAAGACCCCCGAAACTGGAGATACAAAAAGACAGTTTAAAAGCACTTTACCAAAGTGGCTTTTTTTCTGCCATGCAAGTCAATGGCAGAAACCTGAATTTTAACATCACCCTGACTCCGTTCTGTTGCAACGAGAGGGTCGCAATTTGCCATGCAATCCTGCCGCAACTAGGACTACATGGTCACCGAATATGAGCCCTCTAGGTCGAACAGAACCGGAGTTGTGGGTTCCAGGTTTCTGCTCATTCTGACTTAGCCGGTTCAAAGCTTTCTCCGCCATTGCGCTCAATGGTAGGACCCTCCTCGTTGGCGTGACCCTGTCTCGCCGCCATTACTGCTGCGACCCAGTTGGGGTCAAGTGAGGAGGTTCCTAACATCTTGGGGCAAAATGAATTTTATTTCTAGGTGCCCTAGAACAGAAGTTCCCACGCCAATTGACCTAGTTCCCACGCCAATTGCCGTAGTTCCTACGCCAATTGCGCGACCAGCCAGTTAAAAAACAGTGCAGCAAGCCTCTACAGTACATTTGTTACACTGGCAAAGGAGCAAATGGAAACAATGTGAGGCAATTCAACATGGTCTTTTATTGGTGGAGTCAGTACAAAAACATTTATTTACAATATTGAAACATTTAAAGTGCACAGCAATTCTAACCATCAACACACAATAATACATTCTGCAGCCTTTATTAAATTCTTCTGCCACAAAACAATTTTGGTGCATGGGGCACAGGGAGTTAAAGTGACTTGCTTTTTATGTACTGTATTTGGGGGTTATCTTTGGGGGTTTATTCATCAAATTATTATGATGAACTACCTTTTGAAATGACACTGCTGTTTACTATTTCAGCCACACACCTCCAGAGTTTTTAATCCCTCCCTAGCCAAGCGTCAATCGGCTGAGTCACCCTAGCCTACTGTACCATCCCCCTCTCTCCACTGGGTCGTTAATCTTCTGCATATTGCCATTGTGTTCTTAATCCGCCAATAGCCGAGCTACAAACACTCAGCACGCCTGTGTCTAATCACACCATCCCCCTCCCCAACCCTTAGAGGCCTGTTGTTTGAACGGTAATGCTTTGAAAAATCCCCTCTCGAATTTGAAATGTAAATCTGATGTGCACAGCACTGTGAGAATTGAGAGTACATTGATACAGTTTTTCATCAGGGTGTAAAAATATTTGTCAGTCACTATGGTTTACAGTCACATGTTTTTAATACAATACAGTACATTCTTTAATATCTTTAAAATAAAAATATATAAATCCTGGTAAAATATTTTATAAATAAATAAATAAAATAATTCATTGGTGCACTGTAGGGGTGGCTATCAATGATTATGATTCGCAGGAAAGTGAATAAATATTTATTTTATTTTATCAGGAACCAAAAAATACAAATATAAAATAATCAGGAATAATACATACAGTAATGCAGTCTTTATTAAGTTATTTTGGCAGCTTGAAATTGGATAACCATTTGGAAAACCTTTGTAAAACATGGGGAAACATGAGTAATGCACATTTATAAGAATATTATTTAATACTACAGTATATACAGTACAGTACTGTAATATACTGTATAATATACTGTACTGTATATACTGTACTGTATAGTAAAATTAATTTTTCTTTAGTCTTTATCTTTTCCTCTTTCTGTCTGCAGTACAGTAGTTCATTGAGAGAGGAGAGGTTTTGTGTACATCATTGCTGCTGTTTATATACTGTACATTTAACTGTACAAGCAGATTTGACTGGACACAACGCCCCCATCACCCTAGGCCACCGTATTTCCTGGAACGACAAGAAAACCAAAAATTTGTGCAGTTACTGTACTGTATTATGGCAGAACTACTGTAGGTGGCTGGTGCAGCTTTGTCTGGAAAGAAAAAAAATGGGGCAGTTACTGTAGTAGGCAGTTACTGTAGTACTGTCAAACTAGTGTACTGTATACTGTACTGGAACTACTGTATACTCTGACTACTGTTAAATTCTATGTACTGTAATCTGATGGCTGGTGCTGCTCTCTCTGTAAAGAAAAAACTAACTACTGTATAGAGTACTAGTACTCTTACTATCTGGAAAGAAAAAATCTTTGCCATACTTACCTGTAACATACTGTACTTACAATACTACAGCACAGTTCTACTTTCCTGATGCTTGCCCATTACGCGCGATGACAATGGGCAACACAGTGGCAATATGGTCTATATATTTATTGCAGCGTTCCACGGTGAGTACATCGTTCCAAAAACTCAGTATGCCTTTCAACAACTCGTCCTTTTTGGAGGGTTTCACCACTTTCCGGATATGGTCCTTCAGCTGATGCCAGACCATTTCGATCGGATTGAAGTCTGGCGACCTGTCATTGGAAAGAAAGGACAATTGGTTTAAGAGCTAAAAACAGTGGGGAACAAAAGTGGGACACGGTCTACTGCACTTACTCCGCTGGCGTCTTCACCCAGTTGATGCCGCACTCAAGGATATGCGCCGTTGACGCAGTGTGCTTGGGATCGTTGTCCTGGTAGAAGCGGTGACCATTGGGGAAGTCGCGTGTGATGTATTGCACTATCTCGGGCACAATGTTGTCTTGGAAGAAAGCTTTATTCATGATTCCTATAGCAAGAAAAGAAAAGTGCTCAAAAAACTGCACAATAGTACAGTACAGTGCATACCGTAAGGCAACACTAGTCAAGTACAGTGCATTAGGCGACATTATATTTGATACATTTTACCTTCAAAGATGACAATGCATCCTGGTCCACGCCTAGAGATGGCACCCCACACATGCAGCTTCACAGGGTGTTTTGGCCGCGGCTTCAAAGATAAGCGGCCTTTTTTGTGGAACGCAAATCTTGCAAATCTCTCCAGCGACACAGTAGACTCATCAGTGAAGATGCAATCCTGGAAAGTCTCCCCACTGTCGATCCATGCCTGGGCCTGGACCACTCTTTTGATTTTGTTTGCGTCCCGTATCATGGGGTACGCTCTGTAATGACAAGGAATTTTTTTTTTTAGCGGCACAGTGCAGTACAGTTTGCAAAACAACACTTTTACCTCCTGTACTGTCCAGTACTAACCTCACACATCCATATTTCCATCCAATGCTGCGTCTCATCTTCTTTATGCTGGTCTCAGATACAGTCAGATTGTGCTTTTCCTGCAGAGTGTATTTGACCCTTAATGCACTCCTCTCATCATTCTCCTCACTTATTTTGTCCACCAGAACAGTTGTCTCCCTACAATGTAAAGAAATTATATTGTTTTATTAATATGCAGCAATATAAAATGTATATAAATGTAATGTTGTAATATACAGTACATTAAATATAAATAGACAAAATATATATACTGTTGTACTATAAATATAAATATACAGTACATCCTATTCAGTATATACCGTTGTAAGATTACTGTAATTGAAATATACAAAAAATGTATACTGCTGTACTTTAAATATAAATAGACAAAATATATATACTGTTGTACTATAAATATAAATATACAAAATAAATATACTGTTGTAATATAAATATACAGTACATCCTATTCAGTATATACCGTTGTAAGATTACTGTAATTGAAATATACAAAAAATGTATACTGCTGTACTATAAATATAAATAGACAAAATATATATATACTGTTGTACTATAAAAATAAATATACAAAATAAATATACTGTTGTAATATAAATATAAATATACAGTACATCCTATTCAGTATATACCGTTGTAAGATTAATTGAAATATACAAAAAATGTATACTGCTGTACTATAAATATAAATAGACAAACTACTGTACAGTATGTTGTAATATAAATCAACAGAAATAACAACAGTATTACAGTAGATACAGAACTGTACTGTAGATGTACAGTACAGTTTTCTATATTTTTTTTTGTTAAGTTTTATTAATATACTTACGCGTTTGTTACCCTTGGTGCCTTTTTCCAGTCTCTGTTTTTTCCTTGTGCATGATAGCTCACGGTGGTTAATGGCACAACGAGGTCAGAAGTAGCTAACCAGCGTTGGATAGCAGCAATTCGGTGTCCGCTCCTGTACATCTCCTTAATTCGCATGCTGAGATCTTTTGAAATCTTTTTAACAGGCATTGCTGCGAGTAGAAAGAAATACAAACACAAGAATGTATATTTGATGTTTAGTCGATGTGTATTCTATGTGCAGTCAATACACAAAATGGATAGTGTATTTATACGGTAATGACTCACACGCCCACTTTCAACACCTGTACCTGGCCGCCATGCATAAAAGGTCACACACTTTGCATAGGCCACCACTCCAGGATCTTTATCTGAACTTGCCCTTGTCCAGATACTATACTGCATTGTGCCACCTGCTTCCATGGAGAATCCCGGTTCTATGGACGCAAGAACCCTCTCACCTCTGCCGTGCCTGTCATGCTGAAAAAGCAAAAGGCGGTTGCCGTTTCCACGCCAAGGGCAAAGCGACAGGCTAAGGCCAATAAAGAAAACCTTCTGCTGACCCCAAAGGTTAAGGGTTTTCTTAGACGTAAGCCTCATTATGTGAAGAAGATATACGGTAATACGCTCTCTACGCAAAACGAATGGCAGCCAACCCATCGGACCCGCAGACCACTTCCCATATGCTTCGACGACTCTGCTTTAGCTGTCCCGGAAATCTTCATCTCGTCTTCTCAACCCCGATCTTCTCTGGTTCCATCTGACGATGCTGCCGTCTCTGAAATCCATGGGTCACTTTCTCCTTTGCTCTTAGACGACTCTGCTTCTCGCCCGGAAATCCAAAGGTCACCTTCTCCATCCCTCTTCGACGCTACCGCTTCTCCTCTACCGGGTATCCACAGGTCACCTTCTCCACTCTCCATCGATGCCGCTTCTCTCCATGGAACCCCCATCTCATCCTCCATTGCACCCATCCCCCCAGATGTCCAGACGCCATGCACAAGAAGCAGCACGTTGGACCGGATGCTGAATGGGATAAGTGTGGATCTCCCCAAGAATTCTATTGTGCTGGCAAAGATAGATCTGCTTCTGGAGACAATGTTACATGTGGAGCAACGGATGCTACAAATGGAGCAACGGATGGATCAACGGATGGAGAAGATAGAGGCTGACATTGCGGGCATACATTATTTGCTCGGTGCTAATGCCCCTGTTTCCCCGATGCCGGAGCAGGAGGGTGACATGGATGTGATGAATGGGACCTTTGACCCCCTTCCATCACCAAGCGCCCCCCCTCCACCAGAAGATGTAGTGTACATGTATGCCGTTGAGGAGGACATGACAACCCCGTCAAGACCACGCCAGGAGACAACACGGCGACCATGACCGGAGGAAAGCTTCCTCCCAGACATCCTACCATCGCCCGTCGCCACAAGCACACCCGCTCCCAAAAGACCTACACCCGCTCGCATCGAAACAGTGCCCGACATCACCCTGCGCGATCTGAAAGCGGCGCTTAGGGAGAAGTATAGGGTGATGAGTGCTGGTGCACCCCACAAGTATGCCTTGATCATTTTTAAGCACCATGTTCTCTACACGTTGTACTGCGAGTGGGTGTTCAAAGTGAACTACGATGGGAATCGCGTAAAAAAGGCCCTTCCTGCCAATTTAAGGAAAAACATTGTGGAAGAATTGTGGCGCTTTTATACAGTTACAGATCCTGAAATGAAAGGCGTTAGAGACTGCATTAATGGCGTTTTGCGCCATGCAAGAAATCGGCCATGGATGGACAATGTGGAGGACTGTCAGTAAGACCATACTGTTGTGCTGAACTGTATTGTACTCTACATGTTTTGCCCTACAGTACCTGCTGTACTTAAAAAAAGGAGATGTTGTTGTGTGTTTTTTTCACAGGACATGCACAACTCCAGTCCCTGAGGGCCGCAGACAGGCACGGTTTTCAATGTTGCCCTGAAAACCTGCCCTGTTTGCTGCCCTCTAGGACTGAACTGGTGCAGGTCTGACTGACAGTGCTGTGCACCATCCCACTGTACTGTACTGTATACAGTACTGGGTTTCTTTAATAAAGGAGATGTTACTTAAAATGTCACTTTAACTCCCTTTGCCCCATGCACCAAAAATGTTTTGTGGCAGAAGAATTTAATAAAGGCTGCAGAATGTATTATTGTGTGTTGATGGTTAGAATTGCTGTGCACTTTAAATGTTTCAATATTGTAAATAAATGTTTTTGTACTGACTCCACCAATAAAAGACCATGTTGAATTGCCTCACATTGTTTCCATTTGCTCCTTTGCCAGTGTAACAAATGTACTGTAGAGGCTTGCTGCACTGTTTTTTAACTGGCTGGTCGCGCAATTGGCGTAGGAACTACGGCAATTGGCGTGGGAACTAGGTCAATTGGCGTGGGAACTTCTGTTCTAGGGCACCTAGAAATAAAATTCATTTTGCCCCTAGATGTTAGGAACCTCCTCACTTGACCCCAACAGGGTCCCAGCAGTAATGGCGGCGAGAAAGTGTCACGCCGGCGAGGAGGGTCCTACCATTGAGCGCAATGGCAGAGAAAGCTTTGAACCGGCTAAGTCAGAATGAGCAGAAACCTGGAACCAACAACTCCGGTTCTGTTCGACCTAGAGGGCTCATATTCGGTGACCATGTAGTCCTAGTTGCGGCAGGATTGCATGGCAAATTGCGACCCTCTCGTTGCAACAGAACGGAGTCAGGGTGATGTTAAAGTTCAGGTTTCTGCCATTGACTTGCATGGCAGAAAAAAAGCCACTTTGGTAATGTGCTTTTAAACTGTCTTTTTGTATCTCCGGTTTCGGGGGTATTGGAAGGCTGATATTTTGCCACTATGGCAAGGGTACTCCCGCATGAGGACCAGGTAAATTTCAACCCGCTCAGACCCACAGAATGGGTTATTTTACATTATATTCGCGCAATTGGCGTGGGAACTACTTAGGGCCGCGGTCAAGTTCACGGGCAATTGGCTTGGGAACTTCTGTTCTAGGGCACCTAGGAATAAAATTATTTTTGCCCATAGATGTTAGGCACTGTACAGTATACCACTGTACAGTATAATGTGGAAGACACATAATGAAACGATACTGAATATGTAGAATAAATGCATAGATTTATTTATTCAGGGTTTATTACACAGTATACTGTACGACCGGAAAACATCAGCATACAGTACAATATTATCCATCGAAATCCCCCCATTAGCCGTTTTCTTTTCTGAGAAAAAACAAAAAGAAAAGTTTTAATGTACAGTACAGTACAGTAATGGTCAGCCCCCTAAAGAAGTACCCAGACAGCCCCACCAAAATAATACGGCAACAAGACAGTACTCACCAATGAATTTCCCATTCAGCTTGCGCCGGCGCCGGTCCACTGCCAGTCCAGCTTTCTTCATCATCCACGTCGATAGTTGGCAGCGGGACTAGTCTACCTGTAGTCAGCAGGTGAGGCTGGAAATCGCTTAGGTACATGCAAGCTTCATCAAAACTGCACGCCAAATCCAGCTCAGCCTCAGGCTCAGGCTCAGGGTTGTCACTGACAGTGGGACCATCATTGGAATCCGGTGCTGGTGCTGGTGCATTGCTTGGCAGCAACTGATGCTTCTTAGTTGGTTTTAACACGACCCTTTGCCTTTTGCCGTCTGATCATAGATACGGGAAAAACCCGGTGATACACACCAATACCCTCCAACAAATTGGGGCTAAATACGGTGAAAACAGGGGTCACTACATAACCTTTTCCTTACTGCACGCTTCCACGTATGAGGAGTTGGCGAAAATTTGTAAAAGTCATATTTTTCGATAAAATACAGATAAATTTGAGCAACTGTTGCCATCTTATCCTCTGTTGCATTAATCGCGGCCCATATCAAATACGCGTAACTTCTGTCAGGTTTTTGGAAAGCAGGCTGCACTTGAACACTCATGGCGGGTCTCTGCAGAATAGTGTAACACAAACTGAAACTGGTCTTTGTCTTTCTTTAATATGAAAAGCTTAAATTGATACATTTTGGCAACTCTTCCTTCAGTCTCAAGGCCAAGGCCAAGTTACAATGGCACACTGTCGTACAGTATCTTTTTTAAACGAAACACCTGCAAGCCGACACATTACTGATTCGGCGCATTGGTAAGAAAAACCAGGAGAGCGTTGATACCTTTAAAAAGAGAGAGATTTAAAGATATCTTTAAAAAAAAAAGATTTTTTACTGACTGGTATTCATGTCTTATGGTCCGATCTATGTCTAAAATAGTCAGGATGTCCTTAAAAGTATGCCTCATTTCATAAGATTACTGGAATTTGATGTTGTACTCTAACCTAATTTCTTTATCTTTTTAAGATTCATCTATCGCCTGCTCAATATGATTAGGAGAGAGTGTGATAGTTTATGTGTTTTTAAAATACTTTAGTGTTTAATTAATTACGGTTAGAATTATTATTTTTTATAATGTTTTTAAATATGCTTTGGTATTATTAAACTATTTTATTACGATGGTATAATTAAATGTTTATCATTGTTTCATATAAGTATATGTATTTCCCTGTGTGCGGTCACATTTATGTAATTGGCCCGCCATTTTGGGGATGTTCTATCAATTATCCTATGGAGGAGGGGATTTTGATAGGAGTATGGGTATAAATAAGAAACCCAGGACAGGTCACTGCTACTTCTGACGAAGCCGTCTGCTAGAACGGCGAAACGCGTTGAGCGTGACCAACTAATCAAGAGAGAGAGAGTGCCTGGGATCCCGTAGCTGTTTCCCTACCGGCGGCGCAACCGGAAGTGACGTGACGGCCCCAAGACCGGAAGTGGCGAGACGGCTCCAGGCTGGAGTGTACCGTGGCGGTTTGCTGACACAGAGACGCTGTGATGTGGTCTTGAGATCACCACCGTCAATGCTGTTTTCCCATTGGGATCCTGTAAGCCTCCACTTTTATAATTTTGGATAAACTGTGTTTTTACTGGATACTGCACGTGTGCATCTCCTTTCTTTAGATTATCTCCTCCATACTGTTCCTGCTGTGTTACCCATTAGGCATTGGCCTTAATATGTGGTGCCCGGTTGGGAGCTCCTTCTAACATATTATGCTACAGGTTGCACTATGTTTGTCTTTTTTTCTTTTTAAAGGTATCAACGCTCCCCTGGTTTTTCTTACCTGTGTTTTGTGTGGACCTTGAAACAGTCCGTCCAAGGGTTTGAGTGTTTTCAACTTTTTTGTTTTTTGGTGTTTATCTTCACATACCATTTACACATATATTTCCATTTAGTGTTATATATACTATTGCACTGTGTTTAGATATTGAGCGCCATCTAGTGTGTTTCATGATTCGGCGCATTACAAGTCATGAATTTATGCCATCTGGCGGACACGCGAAGCATTGCAGCCTAGTAAATCCTGAACCATTATCAATTAACACATCAACCGCGCGTCAGCCGGGCATGCGCCTGGCTGGGAAGGCAAAAGGAGCCCGGCATGCTCCAGGTGAACAGCGTGGCATTCCAGGAACATGCCAGGTAAAAGCCGGTGATTTGTAAGAATAAAAGCTGCCGCAGCAGTATATATATATATATCTATATATATATATATATATCTATATATATATATATATATATATCTATATATATATATATAATATATATATATATATATATATATATATAATATATATATATATATATATATATATATATATATATATATATAGATATATATATATATATATATATATATATATATATATATTAATGTTTGGGATTTCTCAGAGCTTGTTGGGAATCTCTGTGTGTTTATTAACTATGTGCAGCTGGTCTCAGCTGCTTTGGGAGGGTAATGGCCCCTCCCCCCCAAGGTTTAAGCTTGCCCATCCCCACATTCCAAGTTGGCCTGTCAGTTTCAGTTTGCTGGGTTACGACAGATCCAATGCTGATCATTCTTCTCGTCATTATACAGAAAATAAGAATTTTAACTCAGGGAGTGTTAGGACCTGCTAATGATCATGCCTTGAAAGTGGCAGCAAGCTTAAGACGCTTTGGCCAAAGGGTTAAACGAAATGACCCTTTTTCAAGATAATATATAGGTATTGCACTGTGTATTTTTGTCACTTTGGAAGTAGCTTTGGGCATCTTTGTTTGTTTTTTTAATGTGAGAGCAAAGATCACCGAACCAAGTAGGTTATCAGGTGTGGCTCACCACAACGAATATTCGGCTGAGGGTGCCTTTGACCAAGCTTGGTCCTAAGTACATAAGACTGTACTTAATCAAAAAAACAATAAAACTGGTGGCCTTTGAATGAAAACTTCACACAACCCTCAGAATATCCCTGGTCTTCCATATCTCTCTCCTGAAACCTGTGATCTGGAACCCCTTGGACACATTTCCTCTTCCAAGATGGCCAAATTCAGAAGTGGCTTCACTGAGCTCTGACCAAAGATGGAAGATGTAATTGGCTGCACCTTTTCCAAAGGATTTAAGTTGCAGCAATTGCTCAGCAAAGTGCGTGAGCAAGCTGCCTGGTGTTCCTGCTTTGTTCTTTGCCTGACTGGAATCTTTCTTGGACGTGGACTCTGATTCCTATTCTCCTGCCTTAATCTTGGACTGTGACCCCTACTATGCTGCAGCACCCTGGCCTGATCTTGGAATCATGACCCTGACATCTCTGTGGCCCCTTGCCTTGATCTTGGCCTGAGACCCTGATCTTCTTTTTGATCAGAACTCAGTCCCAAGACCTGTGGTCAGTCTCCATATTCTGCCTCAGCCCTGCGGGTCAACCACACGGCTAGAGACGACCCCCATCACACTGCACAAGTCTTGTAAAAGTTTGATGCGTAGATTATTTCAACCTTATTTATTTTCTGCATCTTCCGCCTTTTCTAAGAGAGTGTTCACTTGCCTGTGAAAAATCTAAATATTTTGAACAGCCCACCTAAAACTGGAAATTATTTTCAAAATGGTGCTCCCTAAAGTTTGTCCTCTCAGGCAAAGATGTCAGTTAAAGATTAAGGGGCCTATGCTAGTAGCCTTTATAAAACGTTTAGTTGGGCCTGTTACACTACCAGTTTTATTAGTGTAACTATCACAGTTACCAGAAAGACTCTGAAGACCTACGATAGCTAAATGACCAAAACTGGCAAGGAGGAGCTATGTGATATTTGCCTTTCTCAAAAGGTCTCACCCGTGGATCTGCAGCTATATGGGCGGGCCAGCACAGAGAGCTGCACAGAGAGAGATGCCTCTCCTTGCGCATATCTCACCAGTGATTGCAGGGTTTTAATAAAAAATACATAAGAAGGGGGGTCATACCAGCTCTACCTAAGTGTTCATTAATATATGGGGTGGCGGTGCATGGGAAGTGGGGATATATATTTTCAAAATGATCCAGAAGTGATCATAAAAGACATCCCGGTATTGCACTCAGCCTAATATAAATTAAATCACAATATAAGCCACAAAAACATGTAGCACTCACATCAGGGAGAAAGGTAGTACATGGAATGAAAAAACAATAACATTTTATTTAAACTCTTCTATAAAAAAGTTAAAAAAGTAGAGCAGTGATCTGCATAGTAGGTAGGACTTCCATATGCTTTGCCCATATGTGGCAGGAGGTGTATAAGGTAAGTGTTACCTATCAGATTAGACCTCTTGTATATTTATGTCAGGTCCCAAAATCCAATTAAGTATGGGAAGGTCTAGAGTAAATACCTATACAATAAGCTGTAATGGCATATATCAGTCCAGTGGTCTTGACGGTTATATTTTTAAACAGGTCCTATTGTCATATTGATGCGCAATAACCTCTATATCAAACAATCCTTAATAGGTAGATATAGAGTGTCACAATAACCCTAGACAGTAGAGAAAATATCCCTCTAACTCAGGGCAATGTAGCCGTCAGTCCGGCTGTTCAGACGCATACACAGTCAGCTCCTATTCAGCTGATTTGAAAAAAGCCTGCAGCAGTGTAACCGCAGCACTACAAACAAAGTAACAGCAATGACTTTAAATGTGGTGAAATTGTGTCCATGCGGTGGTTTAGTATCATAACCAGAGCCGGTCATGCGTCTATCATGAATTGCGTGTGGACCATACAACCGTATATCTGTCTCTCTATGCAGAGTTCAGCATGCTCTACTTTGGGTGGTTCTCCGATCTGGCTGACGTCATCAGTAGGAGCGTCACTAGCAAGCCTGACAGCTGTTTCGCATCGTAAACTGGCGCTTCCCCCTCTGATGAGCAGAGGGTCTCCGGATTTCAGGTCCAGGGAACCCCTGCTTTCTGAGATACAAGCCCTGTTATGGGGTGCCGGTATCTCCTATGCATTTAAATGTCCCGGTCACGTGACACAAGACATTTAAATGCAAATGAGATACCGGCACCCCATAATGTGGCCTGTATCTCGGGAAGCAGGGAATTCCTGGACCTGAAATCAACACGGTTCTGCTCATGTACACTAGTAATACAATTGTTATTAAAACAGCTTCATTACCTTAGCGGCTAGCCGCTAAGGCAATGAAGGGGGTTCAACTGTAATAGCCTGTTTATTGGGAGCAGAGGGGGTGTATGAAGGAGACAGAACCACCCAGGGTGGGTGGTTAGCCCTGCCGGGAAGGTTGTCGGTGGAATTAATCCCTTCACTAAGATAGCGGTGGTAACTGCTATGGTAATGAAGGGGTTAACCAGTCCCACCACCACCAACTGAAAGGCCTAAACACCCACCCTTGGGGCTACTTCCCCCTTCACCCAATCCCTCTATGCCCAATTAACAAAATGAAACACAATCACCCTACTACACACCTCCTGTACCCTCAACACAAACAGTACAGTAATGGGCAAAATTGCAATTATCCAGATATGATAATTTACCCATTCTAAATCAAACATTAGCCAGCCAGCATTAATAAAATAAATACAACTTCTATTCCCGGTCAAGTGACGTGAGACATTTAAATGCATAGGAAATACCAGCACCCCTTAACGAGGCCTGTATCTCAGGAAGCAGGGAGTCCCCGGATCTGAAATCAACGTGGTTCTGCTCCGGAGACTCCCTGTTCACGTACACTAGTAATAAAATTGTAATTAAACCATCTTCATTACCTTAGTGGCTAGCCACTAAGGCAATGAAGGGGTTCAACTGCAATAGACTGTTTTTGGTGGGCAGAGGGGGTGGATGAAGGAGGCAGTAGCCCATGGGTGGGTGGTTAGGCCTGCCGGGAAGGTTGCCAGAGGAGTTAATCCCTTCACTACCATAGTGTTGGAAATGCTATGGTAATGAAGGGGTTAACAGTCCCACTACCCCCCGGACTGCCTAAACACCCACCCTTGGGGCTACTACCCCCTTCACCCAATACATCTAACCCCAATAAACAAAATGAAACACACCAACCCTACTACCCACCTCCTCTACCCCAAGCAACCCCCTCCAACACATACAGTACAGTAATGGGCAAAATTAATTTATCTAAATATGGATAATAGCTAATTTGTCCATTCTAAATCAAACATTAGCCTGCCAGCATAAATCAGAATTCACTCACTGTGACAGTGAAGGGGTTAACCAGGCTTATAGTAAAGGTCAAGACAACTGAGTTAAACCTGACCGTGTGTTAGTGTCTTAGAGTGTCAGCTCTGGGACCCAGATGTCGAGAATGTATTACTGCAACTGTATACTAATTTTGGCGACATTAAAGAATGATGTGATTTTTGCCTTTACTGGGATGCTGGGATCGGGGGATTTCTAGGCTGTAAGTTTCAGGGTGGGTTTGGTGGAGAAAGTCTTTGCAGAATGTGTCTATGTAGTGGGGTTCTGGGTTATGGGATACCCCAAGAGTTGTATCCGGAGATTGAGTGATATCCTCGGACACAGCTAAGCGCATTACTCTGCCAACCTCGTACCCTGAAAACGCTCTTGCGACTCACCGCCAGAGTTCCTGCGGCAGCATCTTCCAGACAAGGTAAATGGGTAGGAAAGGGTTTAAATATATCTGCAGGTATCCACGGAGTCATTAGTATAGCCAGGGGCTCCCCAGTATAGCAGAGGTACCCACATACATACCCAGGTATCCTGAGCCTAGAGTAGGGGTTCAGGAAGGTGCTCATGCTAAGGTTATGAAGCTTAGGAGATTAGCAGTGTTTTAAAAGGTTAAAGTATTTTTCTAATGTATGCCAAGAATGAGGCTGTTGAATGTTGGGAATATTTACACTCACTCCATTTCTGACACCAAAGTAATAACTCAACTTTTTGCACGCAGCAGACAGTACACCACATCTTTTATTAAATGGGAATAGTTTAATAGGTATAGAAATTGCTGACTTGTATCTGAGCTGAGGGATTTCTAAGTCATGGCTTCTGGAAGGCACAGACGGTTACCAGGCTTGGCTCCGCTGTGTCTGTCCAAGTCCCATACTTGAAAGGGCTCAGAGATGCCTAGGTGTTGAGCCAGATGGGGCCCTGCCATTATTCTGGAGTACCAATATCCTGGCCTGACACAAGGCCACCTCACACCCTTTTGCTCAAGATCTAGACGCTGCTGAGCCTCGCACCGTGGGGGGTGAAGGGGCACAGAGAAAAATTCCACCTGTCCCTGGAAAAGACTCAGGGGTGGGAAACCCTGTATGATTGTCCCCAATTGGTTGCTGGGGAGGTTGCTAAGGTTTTTTGATTGGGCTGCACTTGTTCGGTGAAATGGATACCAGAGGTTTTAAAAATTCTGACACAGCTCAGTTTTGTCAGTTTTTGCAAGTGTTTCCAAGATTCTAAGGAGATTCCAAGCGCCACACCAACAGCGGTGAAGTAACAGATATCCAGGACTTTATGTAAACATAATTCAAGTATTCCAATCACTGTTTTTTAAATATGGTATATTCTTCAGCTGTGTATCTAGTTTGTCTAGTATACTTGTAACTTGGCATGGTTGTATTTAGTTTGTCAAGTGAAATCATTTTTGTTAACAAATGTCTGAGGCCGCTTGAAGCTAAAAAAAACAAACAAGTACTGTACATGAATATAATAACTTTTATAAATGTATCTTGAGCTGAGCACAATTAATAATGTGATTTAATAACTTTCTATTAAATGTCATGGCTGGAAATGGGGCTTAATCTTTTGCAGCTACAGTACTTACAGTATGCATGACTGGAAAAAAACAAAGGCCAATAGAAAACAACCATTAAGCTACAATGTCCTTTCTATAACTAAAATATTTTTCAATACCTTGTGAAATGTTTATGGCATTCTATTTCATTTACTTTTGGGGGATGCTTGAGCCTCTGGCAGTTGTCTAACCTTTATTCTTCTCACAGAAGTCAACTATCCTCTGACCTCAAAACCATTTTATGACAGAGGAGAACAAACATGTTATCTGTGTAACAAATTGTCATTATTTATAGATGTCTTTTCAGATGCATTGGAAAGAAAAATAATTTCAAGATAAAGGTTATTTGTATCCAAATGAAAAGTTCTTTATTTGTCCTTTTATGTTGAAGCACAGAAAAAATCAGTAAATGGGAAGAGATGCTTTTTTAAGAAATCCCAGGAAAACAGGATTATCAATGTCCTTTTTACAATCCCAATACTAATTTAAAGGGAGGGGGGGTTTGCATTTGGAAATATTTTGTAATTATTCTTTGGACAGAAAGGAGACTAAAGCAGTGCAAAAAAATGTAAGGTACTCCGCAAGCAAGCTTGACAGAAAGTGAGAGGAGAGGATGACGGAGCTGTGATGTCAGCACCAAGTATTTCCCAGGACCAGTGATAAAGAAGTGATATGGGCGCTTAGACAGTGATTCCCTGTGATATATACCTAAAACATTTAAGCAGTGGGATATACAATCAAATAGTTTCAGTTTTGAGCCAGAGATAACAAAGGGTCCCAACCCCCCTTGTGCAAAGTATGAAAGAAATGAAAAACGCTCGTGCATAAACTGATGTCTGAACAGTATATACAATTATATTGAGACCAAGATCTTCAAAACCAGATCATTTGAATAAAAATAAAAAAACAATTTATTAAAATAAACATAATAAAATATATGTATAAGGCACCTGAACCATAGTGCAATTATTTTATTATATAGTACTGGCTAAAACACCTTCTAAATCCAGGGAGCACAGAATCCGACTGACCAAAAAATTTAAATAAAAAAAGAGTGCAATATGTTTTAACTGGACTAATCATATACTGTATGTATAACAGTGAGAAAATGTGCACTCATATTTGCCAAGACTATAAACGCATTGTGAAAACAGGGAACATCAGATGTATGGACTGCAGACTCTGCTGGCAAAATCTGCCTTTTCAACAGCTCCAAATAACTCAGAAAGTAGAGGTAGCCAATATTCCTAAAATAATGGAACAGACAATAACATAGACAATCAAAAAAAGTTTTATAATGTTTTTTTTTAAATGGGAAACATTAAAATGGACACACAATGTTTCCTCAGGTAAAGTACATGTAAATATAAAATTCTTTATAATGACAATGTAGCAGTTATGTGCTGGAACCTCACCACCACTTCGATCAGTATTTGTATCCCCTGTGACTATCCATCTTCGATCTCCATCTTCATCACTTCAAGTTTCCTCCATCTCCGTTATAGGGAAAAGATTTAGCTCCATCTCCCAGGGACAGCAGTGGGTTATGACTCTACACATTTTGCTAATTTTAACTTCCCAGATGTACCATAGCAGACAATAGTGCTCCCACTTACACATTCCAGAAGGATGCAATAACGTTTTAAGACCTTCGTAGGCCCTAGGCACTTTTAATTCTAGAGGCCTGTGTATCTGATATTTTTACTCATTTTTATGCTAATTTCATTGTTTGCTTGTTTCTTTTGATACTAGCGATATTTGCCATCGATACTTTTGTTTTGACATTTAAAGTTATCGATACTTCAAAGTCATTTTAAATAAAAATTTGCTGTTTTCTCTTATTTTGTGATTTTCTTTTTGTTTAGGTATTTTTTCAAGTGAAATATTGTAGGCAGTAAAAGGTTCGTAGGCCCTAGGCACTATACCTAGTCGGCCTAATGTATAAAGCGGCCCTGGCTGCTCCCACTTGGACGTTGTGTGTGTTCCACTACAACTGTGGGGGGATACAAGTGGTTCACACCTCCAACTCAGCCCCATTTTCAAGGTTGCTGGGTGCTTGTGTTGACAGTTGCTGAAGCTGTTATAATAACTATATATAAGTGTTATGATGTGCATCAGACTAAGTACACTACCGACACACTTTATTAAAGTGTGGCCGGTACCGCAAGCCGGGAGATTTCCCGGCTTGCTAGTGGCCGCCCCTCAGCGTGCCGCGCGTCATAGACGCGCGGTCACGCGTCTTCGGGAGCCTGCGCCCCCTGAACGCGCGTCCAGGGCTCCCAGAGACGCGGGACGGCGGCAGGGGGTTCCGGGGGACCCGGCGGACCCGGCAGCGGTAGGGAGAGCGCCCCGATCGGAGGGCGCTCTTCCGCTGCTTTGGCGCGCGCCCGTCACCCTCGGGCGCGCGCCAGGCTACTGCTGCGGCCAAGAACGGGCAAATGCTCGAATAAACTTGGCCGCAGCAGTAGTGGCTTAATAAAATCTCTTACTTTAATAAACTCAATGTTTCAGTGTTATTTCCACACTTTTGTCAGGGAAAATCAACCTTAGCATCCACTAAAGGTTCGTGTTTGGGGGGAAATCTCTACAGTTGGCCCAGGAAATATAGTTATAGTTAAAGGTAAGCCCAATTCATTTTCCATGTTGTGAACAGTAACTACTTTATATTAGCAGCACCCTGTACCTTTTCCAATTAACTGAAACAGTGTGACATTTCTTATGTATCTCAAGACAGAATACTTCACATTGCATCACAAGGAGAGATGGTTGAAATGTTTTGGTGGATTTGTATCTACCTTGGATCGGCCAGTTGCTCTGGTCCATACATCTCTGCGAATCAGTATCAAAAAGGGCAATCTGCTTTTCCCAAAATTTTCTATCACTGACAATCTGTGCGATGGATTAATACTTTCAACCAAAAATTGTAATCCATGATTAGCAGATGATTAGGAGGAACATAAATAGAGGTGCAGTATAAAGCTGAAGCCATTTGTTGCAGGGTTTAGCTTTGGGTTGGTTAGGCTGTGTGTTGTAGCTGTACTATTATAGCTTTACAATAAAGACAATTATTTGCTTAATAATAGTTTTGGCATTATTAATATGTGGGCTCTAGCCCTCATGCTGCACATGTTACTGTCCTTGTAATATATCAACATGGAAATATAGCAACAGTTATTATAATTGATATTACTGTCAAAAAATAATCCCAATAATAATTATTACGTTTACAGAACAGTTTAATTGTAATAATTTTGACAATTTTTGACATGGACTATCAGAGATAATATATCCAATGTTGTGATGCAGCTTTATGTTCTATCATAATTCTCTACTTAGGAACGATGATGTGCACTGTGTTAATGCTTGGTTACACTAATAAAAAATCACTCTAGTGTAAAAAGTTTACCTTGCTATTTATGTAAGAAAAGTGGGACCTAGCTGAACCATTAAACAACAATCAGGAAGTCATTAATTAATTACCAGCTGTGAATGTCTGAACTTTCAGTAAAGGGAGCTCTGCTTCTGGCCTTCATGTTGCACATGTTCCTGTAATTGTAGTATATTAACTGAATGTATATAGCAGCATTTATTATTAGTATTGATATCACTGGGAAAAATAATCCTAAAAATAATTATTCAGCTTCCAGACCAGTTTAATTGTAACTCTGGGATAATATATCTGTATAACCGGTGCTGAATTCTAGCGGCAGCAGGACGGACAAACAACCACAGCAGCAGTCACTCATGGATGCCATTGCTTAATAATAATAATAATAATAATAATAATAATCTCTCTCTCTCTGATGTGACAAACGGCTCCCTTATGTGACGCTGATGCCTGACCAAGCTCTTGTTGACACAGTCTTTTACGGTAAACATAGAGAACACAAATATTGTAACATTGAGGCTGCGGTGCCAGTCTGCAAAGCAAGAATAAACCAATCTCACACTGATGATACCCATCAAGGCTGAAACATGTCTGTGAGTGGTTCAGCTAGCTTTGCTAGTGCCATGCTGTGTGCTCACAATTGATATTCTTTATTGGCTATATGCTAATGGTGGAGGTTTTTTGTTGCCTTTTTCAACCACCATAACTTAAAATGTAATGGTAAACCTACCCAGCCCAGAAATATTGCAAAGCAAGTATAAACCAACCTCACACTGATGATACCCATCAAGGTTGAAACATGCCTGTGAGTGTTTTGACTTGCTTTGCTAGTTCCATGCTGTGCTTAGAAGCTGTGTGAATGGCGATGCATCTGCTTAAATGGGCTCCATGTGTATGGATATTCCAGGCAAAAGGTGACACATTGTATACTCATTTTTTGCATGTCATTTCCCAGAATCCCTTGCTGCAGTTGGAGTACTTTATGTCACAGGAGACCAAGACTTATCTATAAATTAATACCGGGATTCTGCACTGAGCACACAAGTTGAGTAACATAAATTGTAATTTATTTATTTTCAGACAGACACACAAATCTTCACAATATACACTTAATAAAACACTTACTGGGATGGGGGAACGAAAACAAATGTCCTTGGAACGAAACAAAGTCTCTGGGCACCCCTGCACACATGCAAGTGGGTGTGCAAAATGATCCGTGTAGCATTTCCTGGCTGAGGCACAAGTTGCCACCCCTATATTTCCGCCAAAAGGAAAAAGGTTGTTCAGTCCTTACATCGTTCATTTGGGAACCCTTAGCTCTAACGAATTCAAGAAGAGGGGGATGATCCTTGGTTACGATATTATTAACCCCTCACACTCCAGAACCACTGATGCTGGAACTTGGCCAAAGCTTAGTTGGATCAGGCGAATCTGCTGGGGAATGGCAAGCAGACATTTTTATAGGTTTGAGGGTCCTATACATTACATGCATAACCAATCCCACCGGTGGGAACATTTCTCTCACCTATCCCCGACTTGCCAGTAGTTTGCAGAAAGGGCAGAAGTTGCGTCCCGGTTTGCACGGAGCAGGCGCTAACCTCACACCTAAGCTCCTTAGCATACCGGGACCATCCCCTTACCTGGCAACACTGAGTTTGGGGTTTGGCCACCAAGTGTGAAGTACCCATACTTTACACCGGTTTCTGGCACTTATAATATCCTGGCCATCCTAACACCTAGGATTGCTGAGGCTTTTCAACTCTGGACTTCTCATAGGTACGGAGGCACCAACTCTGCAGGGTGCCTTGGAAGTACGGAGATGAAAAATCCCTCAGTTCATTCATCCTTAACATATTTGCATGTTAAAGGATTTATTCCCAGGCTGACAGAAAAAACTTCCCATCTTTACATTTAAAACCTAAAGTATAATACAGTTTATTAATAAAAGTATGTTCTGCTTATGCCACTACTATAAACTTTATATGTGCGTGTATGGTTTCTTTATTCCTAGTTGCACTCCAAAAATTAGAGCGCTAGCTCTCGCCTAGTGTGAGATAGCTAACTTAATTGAACGGGCTGTGATGTGGTTTGCGGTTTCAACTACTTCCCACGCCAATATACAGTAGAGGCAGCGATTATTCTAACAAAAACCAGTGGAAATTCCCCAAAAAACCCAGGTACACCCAGGTACATTCTGAATACATTTCCTTAAACTAACCCCAGCATTTTTGCATTGATTAATGGCCTATCAGATTAACAGCGGGGGTTCCTGGCAGTCCCATTCAAACTGAATTGGAATGCCAGGGATCCCTGCTGTGTTAATCCTATGGGTCGTTAGTCAATGCAGAAATGTCTTAAACGTGCCTCAAACTAGCCCAGAACATACCCAGCACATACCCTGAATGTAACCCGGCTAGTTTAAGGCAAATGTTAGAATAAGCGTTGCCTCTACTGTACTTTCCCCCTTTCAAGTTAAGAAGCTAACAAGGTATCTGATACATTTTGACAGAAAAGCACTTCAGCTAGACCGCAAACCACCCATTCAATTAACCTTGCGGTTGCGAGGTCTAGGGCTTAGAAAGTGATCCCAATACTTCAAAGCGGCCACCCATACATAGCCACGCTTCTTCAATCAACGCTTGGTTTAGCACCCGCAGCTCCCCCTTGTTTCGCAAAACCAATTGGCACAGTTCACATACATTTCTATTACTGCAGCTATTCCAGTGTTAATCTTAGTTTTGTTATCAGTGTTATAGATTAGACAGCCTTGGGGACACTGTGGATCCTTTGTATATGTGTTATGTGTTTAATACATTTTGATACTTTTGTATGCTAGGGGGCTATTTTGGGATCTTTTTTTCTTTGTTTCTGTTTATATATATATATATATATATATAATATATATATATATATATATATATATATATATATATATATATATAAAAAAGGAAAGAGAAAGAAATAGGCGCACACCTAGTGCATTACCACAATAAAAATGTATTAAAGGAACATAAAATCTAACAAATGCCCACTCACAAAGGTACAGCAAATATAAGCGTGTATGAGATAGGCTCTCATGTGCCAAACAGCTCGATCACCAGCGTCCGGCTGCAGTCAATGGCGTCGTCACGTGAGTCTCCTCCGTGGAACCGGAACCGGAAGAGGGGTCCTTCGCCCTTGGTGTTCAATAGGACAGGTCCCTCCAGGAAACGAATGCCTGCAATGACTAATGTGATAAGTATTTGGCCGTGAGAGCCGCACACGAGAGCCAAAGTTCTATGCTCAAGTAGCAGCAGTGTTCGTGGGCAAATGGCGGCCGGAATCTAGCCACGCCCTATGCGTTTCGTCATCAAATGACGACTTCTTCAGGGGATACCCTCTAAGCACCAGTCCTTAGTATTTATAAGGAGGTATTCAAACAATTAGCCAATAAA